>NC_141039.2:11867500-11890000 GCF_052040795.2 Danio rerio | reverse complement strand
GCCTTTGCCAGACCCAGAGATCAGCTAAATTAGGGTGCTAGGGTGAGTGACGGCATGTTGGGGCTTTGGATTGTCTACTGGATTGTCTTTCAGTAGTGACATTTATAGTAAACCAAACTGAATTTGTTTTAATAGAACTAACTACAAAAATCTGATCTATCAAATATAAACTGAAATACTGGCTTTTTGTGTTCCTTTCTTCGTCTATCTAAAACTCCTACATTGTAAAAGATTTCGAGCAATATAGGTGATCTTGACTTTGAGTTGGGAAACACTTTATAATAAGGTATGATTTCAAAAACAGCCCATGCCTTGTGTGTGCGGGTCAGTGATATTTTGTCAACATGTGGAAGACCAACAACACACTAGGCAGGTGCTGTTATTTTTGGCCTTTCTGTCTATAATACATTTTTTCTATGATTACATTTTTTTCTTATTTAATTTCGTATGTAACTTCATCTTTATTTCCATCCGCACTATAACAAATTTAATATACAACACCAACCCAGGCAATATATCACTTTTAAAAATGTTTTTTCAAGGTTGAAAGTGGTTAGAAGAAAGACTTATGTCACATAATGCAATTCAAATAAACAGGGGAAAAAGGTAACATATGAAGTGCATAAACCTTAAGTATAAATGAATGTCTGTGCAATCATCTGTACAAACCTTTATCAGTGTAATAGGATATAATATGATAATATTTATCATCAAAACTAAGTCAATTTGAATACAGAAGTGAAATGAAACTGGTAAGCAACAAACTAAGAGATAGGAGGACAACCTAACACAGGAAAATAATGAAAGTCTGTTTTTTTTTAGCAGGTGGGAAGTAGAGCCATTCGGCTGGAAGATGGCAGAGAGACTGGACAAGACAACAGGTATGTTTGCTGATGTGAAGTCAGGCAAGTGTCAACATGAACAGCCACCGAGAGTGTGAAAGTGAAGTGTTTATGTTGCACTGCTGATAATCTGATCAACAGAACTGAGTGTGGGACTGTGCTGCTCTTTTAAACTTTCTACTCAGTTAGGAATTCTGTAAAAAAAAAGGTATTACACTTTTTAAAAAAGAAAATAAAAAAGCAGCACGATTGTTTTAGCATTGATAAAAATAATTAGATCAGAGATTGAGGCAAATATTGTTGGGTCGGTGTCCTGGAGAGGGTCGGTGTCCTGGAGAGTTTATCTCCAACCCTAATCAAACACACCTCTCTGTAGCTTTCTGTGATCTTGAAGACACAGAATAGCATGTTCAGGTGTGTTTTGATTAGTGTTGGAGCAAAACTCTGCCGGACCCCGGCCGTCCAGGACCAAATTTGCCTATCCCTGCATTAGAAGGTTTGTGTGACACTGAAGACTGAAATATTCGCTTTCTATATCTCTGCGCAGCCTCTAAATACTAAATAATTGTCATTTTAAATATCCACAGTATATGACACAGTATATAATGTTTACATAAATATGTTACGCCGAACATCAATGAAACATTATGTCGCAGATTTTTCTTGCCGTTTTGTTTGCACAGAAATGATTTAAAACATTTTTCCTACATTCAGGGTTCATACATCTTTTTACTAGTAAAATAACATGACTTTTTAAAGACTTTTCCAGAACTTTTATGACATAATGTCTACAAATACATGATAAATAATAAGAAAAAGATGATGTTTAAATTTATTACAGCAAATCACAGAAACACAATCTATTATGTATAAATGAGTTTTTATATCTATGTAAAATTGATTTTGATAATGCTTACGTAGTGCTAACAATGTAAAAGCAAGTTTTTAGCCAAGGACAGAAAAGAAGTAAAGACAACTAACCTTTATTCAAGTTAGGGCTGCACAATATGGAATTTCAGCATCGAGATTGCAATGTGTGCATCAACAATAGACACATCGCAGGATATGCAATGTTTAGATTATAGTTTAATACAGAGTTTAATCATAATGGAGTAAAAGTTTATCATCTGAATGCATTTTTAAAGAGATACTTGCCATTTTCATTACACCCTTCACTTGTTTCAAACATTTATGAGTTTTATTTATTTATTTTTTGAAATAAACACAAAAAGAATACAATTGGATAAATCTTATAGTATTGAAACAAGTGAAGTGTGAGTAAATAGTGAGTATAATCTTTGAGTAAACTGTCCATTTAAGGCCTGTGACTGTGTAAACATTTTATTATTTCACATTTTAAAACATCCGGCCACATGACAGTTTTTGTAACTTTAATAAAGATTGACTAATATACAATGAAGACTATGCAGTGTTGATTATTCAATATCTGCACCTGAATAGTGAATACCTGAAAACAATAATTCACTTTTGTCTTTGCTAAATTTTATTTATCTATGCTTGTAATTTATTTGCTATATATTATTGAAGAGTCACTCCTCTACAGAATCCCCCCAATCAATCCAAATAAACCTGTTAAATCATCTTGTGGAATTGTATTCTCATCACAATATATATCACAGAAATACAAAACGTCAGATTTTTCCAATGTCGTGCAGCCCTAGTTTACTGACATTTGTTAAACTAATTTCTATGACTTTTTCAAGACAGTGTTTTTTCTTTTTTTTTTATTTAATTTTTTTTATTTGTTATTTTTTTTACTTTTCCAGGTCTGGAAAATGCCATGTCAAAATTCCACGACTTTTCCAGGTTGTCCATGGCCGTATGAACCCTGTACATTTTATATTCTTTATGTTTATGAAATCATCCCAGTAAATTGAAGTTAATAGACATACAGTGTAGCATATAGAAGTACACCCCTCACAAACATTATGTTTGTGCATATACATTAGATTAGTCAGTACTAAAGCCAAATCTGGAGCTAATCTAACAAAATAACTTACAATAACTGTCCAAAAACTAGCAAACCCAAATTCATGTTATAGAAACATACTAAATACAAATTTAAAAAAGAGGAAAAATCAAGATTTTCGTTGAAATTTTGTTGGTTGTAGTTTTATTTAATGGTATTAGCTTTCTATTTCTAAATATGTCTGGAAACTAAAATATTATTTAAATAAATATATCTGTTTAATAAATCTGTTAAAATGCACCAAAATACATTGCCTATATTCACTGAGAAATGGATCTAAATGGGGTGAACTCAATAATGCTGAGTGAGCACTGTAAGTTATTTATTCAGTACTGATTACATTTATCTTTGATTTTTAAGATTTCCATAGTCAAACATTAATTCCTAAAAGAGGAGCGACGTCAGCTTTCACGCAACAAATTAACTACATTAGTGTGAATGTACACACAGTCTATTATAACTCTATTTTCAAAACACGCTTTATTTGGTAAACTTCACTGGTCTGATTCTCCCTGTCACGTCACAGGCTTGTGTGCAATTTCACCTGTAAGCTGAAACTATTAAAACAGTTCCTTATCTTCACTAAAGCACTCTTAGTCAGAGAGGTCAATGAGATCATATCTTTAGCTAACTTCACATAAATTCAGGGATTTCAATATGCCAATTTTAATTGTCTAATAAGATTTATCCATCAGAGAAGAAGTTTGAAGTTTTATTTTATTTCTTTCTCTAAAATGGTATATTCTTAGTTTATCTGGACTACTTTTTTTTTGCATAACATAACAAAAATCTAGTTTGTCATGTTTTCAGACATTTCTCTCTTTATTTATTTATTTATTTATTTATTTTTATTAACTTCTTATAGATTTTTTAGGAACATATAACCAGTGGGAACAAAACAAACAAACAAATAAAATATAATAATACATATACATAAATATGCATATATACATACATTTTAATCTTATGTAGTCTGTTGAGAGTCCTCTAGAATTATTTATTGCTCTATATAATTCAGAAATTGTTTTAGTCATACTTTTCTTGTCTGAATGAAAATCTGAACAAGCTGGTTGTTCCAGTCCTCATCCAATATTTCTTTTATATAATAGTCCTGCAAATATCTAAATAGATCTTGGTTTAGAACAGGGGTTCCCAAACTTTTCAGCACGCGACCCCTAAAATAACAATGCCAGTGACTCGCGACCCCCAATATCCTCTGAGGTGGTTATAAATACAGAAAACTTGCATGCAATGGCGAACACACACACTCCAATAGACCAAAGTCTATTCTTCGTTTAATATTTTTTTTATGTATGTCAGTGCTGTAAATGGGCCAGAAAGTTTAACCTGGTGTTATAAAATCAATCTGCTGCATCTGAAGCTATTGCTGTCTTTAATATAATGTATTTACCCCAGGGGTCATAATCCAATAGAACAAGTAAATAAGCTACTATAGTAACTATAAACGACTGTTTGTTTCTCTTCAGTTGGTTATGGATAAAATATGGTAATTCTTATGGCCTAATAATAATAATAAGTAGATTTTTGGAAATCACCAGGCGACCCCCCTTCATTGTTCCGCGACCCCTCAAGGGGTCCCGACCCCCACTTTGAGAACCACTGGTTTAGAAGACCAAACTTATCTTTTAAATTTTGGAAGCACCCATTCTGCCATCTTTTATAATTGTACAAAATGAAGCGTTTCCTAAATTGTTTAAATCCCATTGTTTAAATCTCTTATTCATAGTTTCAGATTTAAAATCTGGGTCATGCCCCACCCAATTCAATTTTCAATTTTAATTTGTTTTTCCAAGTGAAGTTCCTTTACCACTATAAACCAAGTTTTTAAAGTAAACTGTGTTAGTGGGTTAAGATACTGGTTCTTCATCTGGAAATTATTATTTTTTTTTACCCAATAATGCTTGAATTGGTATTTCCTGAATTTTGCTCTCTACTTCCTTCCATCTTGTCTCTACTTCAAGATTGCACCAGCACACCGATAGTCCTAATTGTGTGCCATAATAATAATCTTTGAAATTAGGGATGGACATTCCTCCTTTTCTTTTATCTAATTGCAAAGTCTTATACCTAATTCTTGGCTTTTCTGCTCTCCAAATAAATCTAGAAATGCCTGTCCTGAAACTGTCTGACTGGGACTTCCGTAGGAAGTGACTGGAAAAGATATAACAGTCTTTGAAGTATATTCATTTTTATGCTTTCAATTCTAGAACTGAAGTCTAGATATGGTAAGTTTTCAGACATTTCTATACATTTTTATACAACACGATACCAACATTTTAACTTCAAAAGAGTAATGAAATACTTTTTAAAACTTAAATTTTTAATCACAAAAAATAAAAGCATTTGTTAATCTAAGATAATTCATAATAGAACACAGCCATGAATGAGAGATGCTGTTGCAACCACACAAGTTTGTGATTCTTTGCAAATGTTAATTGGAACGATGGATTCGGGAAATGGCTTAACTATGTTTTTTAACAGTGCAACTTGTGACCTTAGTTGGCTAACCATGGTTTTGGGAAATGCAGCCTTGACTAATAGTCGTTTTCTGAAGAAAAATTGCTCTAAATCAAGGATTCTCAACCGGTGGGCCGCGGCCCTTTAGTGGGCCTCATTGATCCTGCAGGTGGGCTGCGAGTTTAAAATCAACTCTCAATTTTATACCGTATTTTTTAAATTTCATTATTTAAATGCTATATTAAACTGACCAAAGTAATGCACTTTCTCCTGTTCGCTGATTGATTACCTCAAACTCTGTGCAAAAACAGCCTCATGCTCATGTCTGCAAGTATATACGCAAGTCTGTTTATTCACAAACTATGCGTGAAGTGAACGTCTTTCTTTGTGTATTTTTGTGTGAACTAATATATCCGCAAAGTTGTCCAAATTAATGAACTATGAGTGTTTTATAGCAGAAGCACGGCCATACTGGAGAATCTAGCGAGGTTCTCCATACAGGACAACTTGCATATGCGCTTCAGGCACGCTCTAGCGGAGTTGGTCACTGTTCCTGTAAGCGATTTTCCAATAATATCCAGCTGCAAACTCAACCGTCATCGAAGATCAGAGAGATTTTTATTTATTTTTTTGCCATTTTGAAGAAATGTTACAAAATTTTATTAAATAAATGAAGTATTAATATGTTACTCAAGCCCATACTAACAAATACAGTAACCTACATCTAGATATCAAATTCTTTACAAATATCAAATGTGGCGACGCGGTGGCGCAGTGGATAGCATGTTCGCCTCACAGCCAGAAGGTTCGAGCCTTGGCTGGTTCAGTTGTTGTTTCTGTGTGGAGTTTGCATGTTCTCCCCGTGTCCGCATGGGTTTCCTTCGGGTGCTCCGGTTTCCCCAACAAGTCCAACGACATGCGGTATAGGTGAATTGGGTAGGTTAAATTGTCCACAGTGTATGTGTGTGAATGAGTGTGTATGGGTGTTTCCCAGTGATGGGTTGCGGCTGGAAGGGCATCCAGTGCGTAAAACATGTGCCGGATAAGTTGGCAGGTTCATTTAATTGTGGCAACCCCGGATTAATAAAGGTACTAAGCTGAAATGAAAAAGAATGAATGAATGAATGAACAATATCAAATGTCTTCCCCTCTTAATCACAGTAAATGCACACATTTGCTTTTTAAAGGCAGGATTTGTGCGCTGATGTAGTTTTCTAAGAACATACACTGAGGGAAATTTCTGTGAACGATTTCAAATCTCAGTGATTTCTGACTTTCAAGTTTTTTCCCACGTCAAGTCCTAAAACAAGAAGTGCAGCATTTAGTTGACTCGCATCAGTGTTTATAGCCTGACATCAATGTTTGATTGCACCACTGATTGACTGAAAAGTAAAGCGCACATAAAGGGAGTGTTCTTGTGTAAATACAGGTCAGTGCAGGTTCATGGTGTTCTGACCTTCCTCTTAATTAGCTGTTAAAAGCACTTTCCCGCTTCCTGAAGGCCTTCGCTGCTAACAGTAAATATTAGCGAGCCACTCAGGAGGCTTGTTAATGGACAAGCCCTCGTTCTTGAGACATGACCAGTTTCATGAGGCCTGTAAAGTCATAACTGTAGAGTATACTGTAAGTCTTCACCTTCAAACGTGGGGTGAATGACACACTGTATGCTCTGGAAGCATAGAAGTTTGCAGGTACTGGACGTAAACATGTCTAAAAGAGATAGATGGAATGAACTCTTCTGCACATTGTTTTATTGTTGTATGAAAAAAATTGCAAGAAGTTAGAAAAGAGAATGAGGAAGTACAATATTGGAGTATGTGAAAAGTCCAAGAATTCTCTTTGTGCTAAAAAATATATTGTGCTTTTTGGGCATGACCAGGCTTTTTCGGTTTTACCCTACATGGATGCTTGATCACACTACAAAGACAACACAATTACAGTGCATCTGGAAAGTATTCATAGCGCTTCACTTTTTCCACATTTTTTTTATGTTACAGCCTTACTCCAAAATGAATTAAATTCATTTATTTCCTCAAAATTCTACACTCAATACGCCAAAATAACAATGTAAACAAAGATTTGCTGAAATTGTTACAAATTTATTAAAAATAAAAAAGCTATAAAAAAAAATCACATGTACATAAGTATTCAAACCCTTTGTTGCATGGGAAGCAATGTTTTACAGCTATTTTCAGATCTCTCCAGAGATGTTCAATAGGATTTAGGTCTGGGCTCTGGCTGGGCCACTCAAGGACATTCACTGAGTTGTTGTGAAGCCACTCCATTGATATTTTAGTGTTGTGCTTTGGATCATTGTCCTGCTTGAAGATAAACCGTCACCCCAGTCTGAGGTCAAGAGGTTTTCATTCAGGATGTCTCTGTACATTGCTGTGTTCATCTTTCCCTCTATCCTGACTAGTCTTCTGGTTCCTGCTGCTGAAATACATCATCACAGCATGATGCTACCACCACCATGCTATACTGTAGAGAAGGTATTAGTCTGGTGATGAGTGGTGCATGGTTTTCTCCAAACTTAACGCCTGGCATACACTCCATAGCGTTCAATTTTAGTCTCATCAGATCAGGGAATTTTGTATGTTATGGTCTGAGTGTCCTTCAGATGCCTCATGGCAAATTCCAGTTATGGAGTGGCTTCTGTCTGGCCACTCTACCATACAGGCCTGATTGGTGGATTGCTGCACAGATGGTTGTCCTTCTGTAAGGTTCTCTTCTCTACACAAAAGAACGCTGGAGCTCAAACAGAGTGACCATCAGGTTACTGATCACCTTCCCGACTAAGACCCTTCTCCCCCGATCTCTCAGCTTAGATGGCCAGCCAGCTCTATAAAGAGTCCTGGTGGTTCCAAGCATCTTCCACTTACGGATAATAGAGGCCACTGTGCTCATTACAACTTTCGGAGCAGCAGAAATTTTTCTGTAACCTTCCCTTGTGCCTCGGGGCAATCTTGTTTCAGAGGTCTACAGACAATTCCTTTGTCTTGATGCTTGGTTTCTGCTTTGACATGCACTGAAAACCCTGGGACCTTATATAGACAGGTGTATGCCTTGTCAAATCATGTCCAATAAACTGAATTTACAACAGGTGAACTCAAATTAAGCTGGTGGAACATCTCAAGAATGATCAGTGGAAACAGAATGTACCTGAGCTCAATTTAGAACTTCACGGCAAAGGCTGTGAATACTGATGTACATTTGATTTTTCAGCTTTTTTATTTTTTCAAATTTGCAACAATTTCAAAAATTCTTTTTTCACATTGTCATTAAATGGTATTGTGTGTAAACCTCTGAAGAAATAAATGAATTTAATTCATTTTGGAATAAAGCTGTAACAAAAAAAAAAAAAAAATGTAGAAAAAGTGAAGCGCTATGAATACTTTCTAGATGCACTGAATCCCACAATTCAGATTTTTTACCAATTCAGACTTCTCACTATAAATAAATTAATGAGAATGAAGGGATATACTCTTAATTGTTAGAGAAAACTTACAATTACACAATTAGCTTTTGTTATTTTATGTAGATAATTAGAAAAAAATCTAAATTGTGAGAGATGAAAAGTAGAATTGTCAGATAAAAAGTCACAATTACTTCATTACAATCCAAAATTAAGTAAATCTGACTGATGAACCCAAAAACTGTGTTTAGATCAACATTAAATAAGATATGAGGGTTTTGTGGAGGATTTAATCTTCATGTGCACACTGAGTGGATATAGAGTTTTATGTCTGTTTCAACAAGCAAATTAGCCTTAATATGTATTTATTTACAACTTACTTGACAACTTAATTGTTTTATGTTCAATCCACTTACAATCAATCAACCACTTAATCAATTTGTGTTGGGACGACATGAAGGAATTGTCTGGAACCCTACATTTTTACAGTGAGCTTTGTGCTACACATGATTAAATTTGTAAAAATGTCCTGTCCCACAAACAAAAGGCATCTGTAAATGAAAGTCTGAATTAACATTCGTGCACCACCTCACAGGTGTTAAAAGTAGTTTGAACAGTCAGTTTGAAGCTGCTTTATTATATCCATCAACAACAGCTTGTTCCACGTGTCAAACTTTATTGCAGTGTTTGTCATTGCACATGTGTGAAACCTAAAAAATGGTGGGTTGCTGTAACTGACTGTTAGGTTAAATATAAACAAACAATGTTGGGTTTAATTAACCAAATTACCCAATGTTGGTTGTGTCCATATTTACAGATCAAAAGGAACTTCAATCGAATTTGCCCAATTCATTCTGACCGATGGTGTTACATGTGATTTTATTCAGATTGGGCTACACTCAAAAAAAATGTAGTGTGCTCATAATCCAACACTGGGTTAAATGTAGACTGAGCCAAATGTTAGGTTAGAAAGAGTAATGTACATTTATTTGGAAAAATTAACCCAATGTTGGGATTGTCCATATTTGACCCAATGTTTGGTTTTGACAGCATTTTTTTTTACTCCACTCTAAAAATGTTTGGGTTGTTGTAATTTAATGTGGAGTCAATCAAATTTAATTGGTTAGCTCTGTTACAACGCTTCAAGAAGGTCGCTGGGTTGAGTCCCGGCTGGGCCAGTTGGCATTTCTGGTTTCCTCCACAGTCCAAAGACATGCGGTATAGGGTAAACAACATTGGCTGTAGTGTGTGCAAATGAGACAGTGTATGGGTTTTTCCCAGTGCTGGGTTGTGGCTTGAAGGGCATCTGCTGCATAAAATATATGCAAGAGTAATTGGCGGTTCTTTCCACTGTGGCGACCCCTGATAAATCAGGGACTGACCCAATGATTGACCCAATTTTGGATTTATCCATATTAGATCATATTTTAGTTAGTTAGTTAGAAACAGATTAGTTTGGTCCATGTAAACGCAGCTATCATTGTACGTTTTGTTTAATTTTATAGTGCTAATAAGGATGTGCTAATAATCACTCAAACATTCATCAAGTGTTCAGAATAAATTATTCATGATTCTTATACACTAAGTGAAATTTCACAAACCAATTTCGAGAGGAGCACTTGATGTGATCGACCACAGCTGATCCTTATCGCTTATCATTAGCTATAGCCTATCGGATCATTCCAAAACTACTATAAATATCCTGCCTAAACTTCATTCCCTGTCTTCGGTTTTCAGAACCGGGAACGCATGCCAAACCTGCTATCATAGTAGAGCATTATCTAAGTGTGAACTCTTGAAAAGACTGGGTCGTTTTAACCTAAAATAAAAATAACCCTTAAAGCAAATTGCTCATGAGAGAGACAACTTTTTTTAAAGTCTTTAAAGTCTTTTTTTATCGGGAAAATATGGACTAAATTAAAAATTAAACATTTGGTTAAAATTCTATTTAAATCTAGTTTAATTTAAAATGTCCATATTCAACCAAGCATTGGGTTATACAACCCAACACTGTTTAGAGTATGACGAAAAGCCTGAAATTATGTAATTAAGAGTTGGATTAGTCAGCAATGGAAGATAAATCAACCACAAGGTGGAAATAATAGAAAAACTGACACTATAGAGTACACAAGATGTGTCACTTGTATAGTTTTGAATAAAGAAAAGTGTAATGGTCAATATGGTGAATAAAGCCCCGCCTTCTAGTACATGAGCCAATCATCGATCGCTGTAGACTGACGATTCTCTGGGGGAGGGACTCTGGCCAAATGTGTGTTTTTACAAGTGTCTGCAGATTTTGTGTGATTCAAACATTTAGAAATGAAGCTAGAGATACAGTTGTTGTTTTTTAATTTTATTGGTCATACCTAACATCAAAGATGGCCGCAGAGTGAAATGACTTGCCTTAAAGAGACTTTATTTGTAACCCTGCACTAACCGCTCATGTAATTGCAATAACAATGTCCTTTAACAGCACAATACAAATTGCACTTCTTTTAGGCCCTTTTCCACTGAAATTAGAATGATTTCTTATTGTCAGCATTTTTAGGAAAGGCCTGCTTTTTCTTATATTGTATGAAGTAATTCTAAAGGACTGGGCAGTTTTGGAAATGTGATCTGTGAAGTTTAACTCATCAATCCTAACTCCACTGTTCCCATCTGTTCTAGATGGAGTAATGGCTGATGCACCAAGTAGATGGGAGAGGTTTTGGGTTGGCTGAAATCACAAGCAGTTGAAGATGATGGTCACTCAGCCAGCAAGAAGTATTGTTTTACAAACCATCGTCAGATCAAGCTGCAATGAGAGGTATGAAGTTGGAATGTTATAACATGAAAAGCCATGTTTATGGATGACAGATCCTAGAGATAGATTAGTCAGAATTTTAATTAGCCCCCCCTGTACATTATTTTCACAATTTCTGTTTAACGAAGAGCAGATTTTGTTTCAACACATTTCGAAACAGGGGCGAGGCAGTGGCGCAGTAGGTAGTGCTGTCGCCTCACAGCAAGAAGGTCGCTGGGTCACTGGTTTGAACCTCATCTCAGTTGGTGTTTCTGTGTGGAGTTTGCATGTTCTCCTTGCCTTCGCGTAGGTTTCCTCCGGGTGCTCCGGTTTCCCCCACAGTCCAAAGACATGCCGTACAGGTGAATTGGGTAGGCTAAATTGTCCGTAGAGTATGAGTGTGTGTGTGCATGTGTGTGTGGATGTTTCCCAGAGATGGGTTGCAGCTGGAAGGGCATCCGCTGCGTAAAAACTTGCTGGATAAGTTGGAGGTTCATTCCGCTGTGGCGATCCCAGATTAATAAAGGAACTAAGCCGACAAGTAAATGAATGAATGAATGATTTTGAAACATATTAGTTTTAACAACTCATTTTTAATAACTGATTACTTTTCTTTTTGCCCTGATGACTGTACATATTGTTTTACTAGATATTTATCAAGATACCAGTATTCAGCTTAAAGTGACATTTAAAGTTAGTGTAATTAGGCAAGTCACTGTATAACAGTGGTTTATTCTGTAGATAATTTAAGAATAAATTGCTTAAGAAGGCTAATAATATTAACCTTAACATGGTTTTAAAATATAGATACTGCTTTTTTCGAGCCAAAATAAAACAAATAGCACTTTCTTCCGAAGAAAAAATTCTATAGGAAAAATATTATAGGAAATACTGTGAAAAAAATCTTGCTCTGTTAAACATAATTTGGGAAATATTTGGCTGTAGATAGAAAAGTGGTCCAAGAACTGAACCCTGTTGCATCCCAGTAGCAAGATGTTGCAACGTGCACACTTCAAACTTCCAAGAAGATATATCAAAACATTCTGAATGATTTGCCTACATGTACAGTCTAACATTACAGCAATAGTGCCAGGAACATCCACAAACATTCTAACAGTATAGATATTAATGACATACAGTGACAAAGTAGTGTGAACATGGCTTAAAAGGAAATCCCTCAGCTGTCAGAAAAAGTCAGAATTTTGAAATGTAGGGCCCTATCAAAACCCGGCGCAATAAGGCGCAAGACTTGTTTGACGCGATTTGTTGCTATTTTTAGACCAGTGCAACCCTAATCTTCATGTTTTCTACCACGTTGTTTGAATAGCAAATCTATTTGCACCACTTTGTAGACTCACCGGTTTGTCTGTCTAAAAAAGAGGTGTGTTAGGGTGCATTGTTGGCGCGTTGCTATTTTGAGGAACTGAAATAGACTGCGCCATTGACCTGATAAAACTTGGTCTACCTGGTCTAAAGTCCAGCACAGAGCGATTTAGTTATGCGCATGTGCAGGTCCAAATGCTTAATACACACAGGATGCACATCAATACACAAATATATTTACGAATGAAATTTTTTTTTAAAAGATTAAAATGTTAAAAAAATTATTATTTTCTACATAAATATAAAAAACTGTCTCCATGCCTTCTCCATGTCGGGGGGCTTTTTTCAGTTTATTCATGACAGTTTGCGTTTGTATAATGTTGATTATTATTATTAGCAGTATTATCTATTATATGCATATTTTTATTTGTTTTATAAAGATAAGTTTAGATTTGTCCACCTGTCGGTTTTTGGACCATATGGTGCAAAAGAAAAGGACGTGTGTTTGAATATAACTCAGTTTACTGACCACATTTCATTATTATTGTTCATTTATTAGTTTGCTGGAAGTTAGAACTGAATTTAGAAACAGTTTTAAAACAAATCTTTGTGCTTAACAAATGAAATGAAATATGTAGGCTAATGGATTTCTTCAGTGGTGTGAGTTTCCATCGTATCCTTAACCCCTAAAGTAAAAGTGTAAAGTAAAGAGTTAAAGTAAAGAAAAGAGAAAGTAAAGAGGCTGAAAGGAGGAGGCTCATTCATTATCCTCACACTGCGAATTTCCCCATACAGCATGCAGTATCAAATTCCATTAAAACAACACTCTTCCAGCAGCTCAATCCAATATCTCGCTTGTCACGGGGGGCATGCATGAAATGTTCCTGAAAGTGAAAGTGCAAACTGCAGTTAAAGTCAACAACTTAAAAATGAAAAACCCAAAATTACATAAAATTCCAGAAAAAAGGTGGATGGCGTGCTGACACAATGACGTTAATCAAATTATGTGCTAAAACATGTTATAAGGGATCATGAAAGGAACATTTAAAAAAGTAACTCATGTAAACACCTTCCTCATAATATTGTCTTACTCAGATTTAGGCAAATAATTTGATTACTGATGCCCATGTAAACGCAGCCAGTGTTGCAATTGTAAGATGTGACCTCGCAATAGTTTAAAAAACAGCCATTTAGTATCATACAAACTTGGCAGTCTGTCAAATAAAATGCAATGCCACTTAATTATTTCATGAAACAATAGCTCCATATTAAATAGAGCAAACAACAATATAGATAATCTGTTTTATGTCTTATGCATACACGTGCCAGCGATTGTTATGAAAATAAGCATTTTCCAAGAAAAAGGCATCACAAAATGAAAGAACGTCGCAAATGATGTAAAAAGTACAAGCCAGAAATGATTGCGCTGTTATGCTTTAAAACAGCTTTATGCTTTAACTGCAAAAAACGTAATTACATTAATATTTTTTTTAATATAAGGAACTGTAACGCACACCACTTGTCCTTAAAGCCTCTGAACCACCATGGAACAGCGTGTTACACAGCCGTATTGATCCTGTAAATGTTTCTACCTGTATGCCAAAGCAAAAACACTTGCGCTGTTGCAGTTTCTCTTGGTCTTTGATTGTGAGGCGGAAAGATGATACTGCATTTTACTGCACCGCTTCATATATTGATAGACCATTATTTTCATTGCATTCTCAAATACTATTGTTCACAGACAAAGTATTTGACAGACTTTTTCAGAAACAGAATTTTTATGTAGCACAAAATGTAGGTTAATATAACAATATGAAACTTAGTTTTGCACTATCAAATCTGTTCACTCTGAAGCAAATAATAGACCAAATATTGCTTCTTTACAACATGGAATAACTATATTAAAATGTCTGTCATTTAAAAAAAAAAAAAAAGGTAAAGTGTGTAATTAACTATATATGAGTCTTAACTAAAACACTATTTAGACAACAAACAATAATCTACTTTAATAATATTTCTTAAAAGAGATCAGTATGTTAAGAACATCTCTGGCTTCGGCTCAGAATTCGTCATAAAAAGGTCAGAAGACTAATTGAGGAAGAGTTTTTTATATGACTCTTTGAGTCCTGTAAACACAGATGATGGGGGTCCTGGAGGCCATACAGAGCTCATGGACGTCTCTTCCAGTGTTATGAGGGAGCAGGGTGTGTTTCACTTAAAAAAAAAAAAAACAAAAAACAAACCAGCTACTTTCACATGGAATTGAACTTGTGCATCCGTTCAATGTGTTCATACAAAATGCCCCATTACACTCAAAACAAAAACTACTTATTTAAAATGAGTAGAAACAACACAATTATTAAGATTTCTTGGGATACCTTAATTTTTTTATGTTCAATCGACTTAAATTTATTAACTTAATAAGTTAACTTAATCGATTTGTGTTTGGAAAGCATGAAGGAATTGCAACATACAGTAGGCTCATTCTGAAAACGTAGCCCTATACATTTCTAGAGATGGCAAATTATGTAGCCAGAGCTACGTATGACTGCATTTTACTTTTTAAATGAACACTACGGGGTGGTATGACGCTCATTCTTTTCGTGCGTACCAGATGACCACTTACCTTATTATGGATGGCTTTTTTCTGCTGTTACTAGTTTGTCTCGCTGATTACGCCAAAGGATTTGAGGCACAGAGTTGACCGTGATGACAGGGGTCAAGTCTAGTAAAGAACGGTTCCAGAAAGCTGGAAAGACAAAAACAAACCGAAAACATTGAAACAAACAAGTAAATAACAGGGTGAGAATGTGGTAAAATCTGAAAACGTGGTAAAAATCAGACTGCCGCCAGGGCTTTTCTTTTTTTGGATTGCTTTTGAAAACTCTGTCGGTTGGGTTTAGAGAGGTGGATGGGCGCTGGTCAATCAGTGCTTTTTAAAACATTATCAGTTGGGTTTAGGGAAGGGAGTGGGTGGGGGATCAGTTTGTCGGTCAGTAGGTCAGTCGACAGCGTCCTCTGATAGATTTATGTGAGAAAAGCAGGTGCAAATGGCACTCACCAGAGAAATTTGCAACATAGGCTCATTCTGAAAACCCAGCCCTATACACATTTCTGGAGATCATGATTTATGTAGCCAGAAGTACATATGGCTGCATTTTGTCATTAAAACGAATGCTACCGGGCAGTATGACACCATTCCTTTTCACGCTTAACAGCTTTCCCGCTGTTACCAGTTTATCCAGTAGCTTGCCGCGTACATCAGCGGACTTAAGACACAGAGAGGAGTTGACCACGGCAACAGGGTTCGAGTCTGGCGAACAACGGTTTTAGAGAGCAGGTAAAAACAGGGGTGAGATTATGGTCAAATCTAAAAACGTGGTAAAATCAATCAGTCAATCAGTGCTTTTGAAAACACTATTGGTTGGGTTTAAGGAAGGAGGATGGTGGGTCAGTCAATCGGTCAGTCGGTCAGTCATTAAGTAAGTCAGTCGACAGTGAACAGAGAACAGCAGGCGCGAATGGCAAGAGGTTAAACACTATCGGTTGGGTTTAGGGAAGGGGGTGGTGGGGTTATCGGTCGGTTGGTCATTCAGTGATTCAGTCAATCAGTCAACAACAGCCTCTGGTAGATTCACACAAGAACAGCAGGCTTGTGGTTACAGATTAAAAATCATTCATTCCTTTTCTTCTTTTCGGATTAGTCCCTTTATTAATCAGGAGTCGTCACAGCGGAATGAACTGTCAACTTATCCACCACATGTTTTACACAGCAGATGGCCTTCCCGTGTTTCTCATCCCTGGGAAACACCCATACATTCATATGCACACACATACACTGCAGAGAATTTAGCTCACCCAATTCACCCATAGCACGTCTTTAGACTTGTGGGGGAAACCGGAACAACCGGAAGAAAACCCACGCGAACACTGGAAGAACATGCACAGAAGTAACTCCGCACAGAAACTTCAACTGACCCAGCCGAGGCTTAAACCAGTGACCTTCTTGCTATGAGGTGATCACTGCGCCACTGTGACGCTAAGTCAGTTTCAATTAAATCAAACAATCTTTCTTTTAACATCTGTAATGAATAAATGTATTTATTCATAAAGGCATTTTCCCAGAATATTTTTTAACTTTATGGTTATAAGAAGAAAAAAAAACAAGATATTTGTCAAAAAAAAAAAAACGAATTAAAACTGTGGTAAAAAGCACTTACTTTCAGATCATTTTTGAGTTCATTTTAAGTGTCTAACAAAAGTTAGTGATGCTTATGCTTAAAGAAAAAACAAACACAATTTAATTAGTTACCAAATTACCTGAACTCGTTTTAGGAAGTAAATCGACCTTGTTTTACAGATGTTTACTTATTTCTCACTTACTCAGGGTTTATTCCCTTCCTATCAGCGAAATGAACCACTAATGCATACAGCGCCTGCTATTCCCAGGCAGTCTCCCATCCGAGTCTAACCCTGCTTATCTTCTGGGATCAGACGAGAATAAGCTGGAATGGCCATAAGCTTACTTATTTGTACAAAAACAAACACACAAAAAACACAATAGTCATTAAAGGGATGCACTGTAAAAATGCTGGGTTCCACACAATCCATTTGTCTGAAGGAATTAATTAATAACATATTAGCTTTAACAAATTTAAGTGGATTGAACATCAAATAATTAAGTCGTCCCCTGCCAAAAAAACTCAGCAATTGTGTTGTTTCAGCTCAATTTTAATAAGTAGGTTAAACAAACAATAAAGGTTATTATTTTGAGTGTAGTTCACCCAAAAAAATAATTACAAATTTGTCATTAAATTATCCTTTACGTGTTCGAGTTTCCTCTGCTCAACACAGAAGTAGATATTTTGAAGTATGCTGAAAGCTAGCACTCATTAACTTCCACAGTAATTTAATCTCCTACTATGGAAGTCAATTAGTGCCAGCATACTTCAAAACATCTTCTTTAAGTTCAACAGAAGAATCTCATAAAGGTTTGAAGCCACGTGAGGGAGAATAAATAAGGTCATTTTTAATTTTTGCGTGAACTACCCCTTCAGATTTGGCTTATCCGATTACGATTAAGACGAATGGAGAATGTAGAATGTGAATTTTAAAACACTAGAACAGTCGAAGCTTTCATGCCAATCTGCTCTTTAAGACACAATGCTCTTTGCCATATGTATAAACCTCTGTTATCATCCACTCTGAGAACAAAGATCCTACAGGTGAGTCCCACACACACATAAACACACACCTGTGAAAGATACCAGGGAGGAGCCACACATCAATCTTCATTTTCTGAGAGGAGGGACAATAAAGAGAACAAATGGACATCATTCAGGAGTCAATCTCAGTCTGACTGAGTCTGAAGAACCTCCTGAAACACCACGATTCAAGATTGACTGCAACAAAGAGAGACTGTTTATTCAAGTAGCGTTCTGATATGGCGTTTTCTACTCTTCTTCTAGCATTTTTGGTGGTCTCCGGTGCATTACATGAGGCTGCTGCGGGGTTAGATTTCTATGGTGCTGAAGGAAAGCAGAATTACTCTTCAAGATCTTCAGCTGAAGGTTCTGCTTCTTCAGGCAACAGCAGTCATTCTGCCACTATCACCACATTACCCATCGTCACCTGGAAATGGCATCATGTAGAGACTCCATACCTGGTGGCCCTGTGGATTCTGACCTGCTGGCTCTGTAAATTAGGTAAGACGGAGGACGTATAGTATACCAGCTGACTGAGCTATTTTAACATCCACAGTACAATGTTAGTATTATATAAATTTAAAGGCAAAATGAATATCCCTTCTGTGAAATTTTAATTATGTCCCAAGTGATGTTTAACAGAGCGTTTATTTTTTTTTCAACATTTTTTCAACATAATATATTTGTCTTTGCCATGGTGGCAATACATAATATTTTACTAGTTATTTTGCAAGATCTAAAAGAAATAAAACTTTCTCCAGAAGAAAAGTATATTACAGGACGCGAAAATGTCCTCTGTTAGTCATATCTAAAAAAAAATAATAATCATTTTCCCTTGTATGTACATTGTAAAAAAAATAACCACTGGCTTAATAACATTTTTTTACTGAAAGCTGTAATAAATTAAGTTAAAAATAGTTAAATGTAATTGGTTAATAAAATGAAATGTAAAGTAGTTCTCAAACATGCTCCGGGGGGCCACCAAAACTGCACATTTTGCATGTCTCCTCCAATCACACCTGATTTAACTCATCAAAAGTGACTGCAAGATCTGAAATTGGTGTTTCAGATGATGCAGACATCCAAAAGGTTCAGTATGACAGTCCTCAGAAATGGTTTTGGGAACCACTGGATCTTTTTATTATTATTATTATTATTATTATTATTATTAATAATAATATTTAATATTATGATCTATCTATCTATCTATCTATCTATCTATCTATCTATCTATCTATCTATCTATCTATCTATCTATCTATCTATATATATATATATATATATATATATATATATATATATATATATATGATATTATTAATGATTATTATTAAGCATTGAAACATTACACAAAATGTTAATACAAATTCAGACACAAACTATATCTAAGACTATTACAGTAATAGCTAAAACACATCCAGTAAAAAAATTATAAAACAAAAACATCCCTTTATTAATATATATAAAGTCCCTTTATTAATCTGCGACAGTAGAATGTGGAATAAACCGCCAGCTTATCTAGCATATGTTTTACGCAGCAAATGCCCTTCCAGCTGCAACTCATCATTGGGAAACATCCATACACACTAATTTGCACACATACACTACGGACAATTCAGCTTACCCAATTCAATTCATATGCACACACACACACACACACAGACATATATATATATATATATATATATATATATATATATATATATATATATATATATATATATATATATATATATATGGGGGACGTGCACAATTTAGCTTTAACAATAAAATTAAACACACCTGATCAAACTAATCGAGTCTTTCAGGCTTATTTGAAACCTACCGGTACTGATTGAGTGCATTTACAGTTGAAGTCAGAATTATTAGCCCCCTGTTTATTTTTTCTGCAATTTCTGTTTAACAGAGAACAGAGTTGTTCCAACACATTTCTAAACATAACAGTTTTAATAACTCATTTCTAATAACTTAAGTTAAATTTTTTCTTTGCCATGATGAATAATATTTGACTAGAAAGTTTCTGGACATTTCTAAGTGGCATTTAAAAGCTTAACTAGGTTAATTAGGTTAACTAAGCAGGTTAGTAAAATAAGGCAAGTTATTGTAGAACGATGGTTTGTTCTGTAGGATATCAAAAAAAAAAAGCTTAAAGGGGCTAATAATATTGACCTTAAAATGGTTTTAAAAAATTTAAAAACTGCTTTTTTTTCTAGTCAAATAAAATAAATAAGACTTTCTCCAGAAGAAATAATATTATCAGACATACTGTGAAAATTTCCTTGCTCTGCCTTTACATCATTTGGCAAATATATTTAAAAAAGAAAAAAAAATCAAAGGGGGGGTAATAATTCTAACTTCAACTGTACATCGACACCAGTAATCTGCATTTAATACAATTAAGATAATACCCTGATTAAGAGTCCACCATAAAAACAATTAGATTAAGGTCATAATCAAACTAAACAGATATAAAATTGAGACCTGGAGTAGGACGAGTTTATGGACGAGTTTTAAGACATATAAACACTGCAATCAAACTATTAACGTCATGCAGGATTTTCACTGCATTATGTGATAGGATAGTCTATACACACACGGCGGTTTGACACTATTCTCTGATTCTACCGAGTCAGAAAAGGACCACAGACACCTGCATCCAAAATGCAAGTTTTTTCCCCATACGGCATGCAGTAGCAAATTCCATTAAAACAGCCCTCTTCCAGCAGTTCATACTCACATCCAATATCTTGTTTGTCATGGGGGACATGCATGAAATGTTCCTGAATGAAAGTGAAAGTGCAGAACTGCAGTTAAAGTAGACAAATTTAAAAAATGAAACACCCAAAATTACATGAAACTCTAAAAGAAATGTTGACGTTAAGGCAAATCATTCGATTACTGATGTATGATTACGGATGTCCATCTAAACCCTGCAGGGCTTCAGAGTTGGAAACCCCTGATTTGCAGTATCAGCTGAGATGGATTGTTTTATACATAAGAAATATCTATATGTTTGGATAGACATGTGTGTAAGTATAGTGTGTAGACCGTCATATTGGGATGATATAAACACACCCAGTCCCTTTTTTCAATTTAACAAAATAAAAACGGCAGACCAGTTGGAACGGTTTTTAGATCGACCGCAGCTTGATGTAGGAGTGCGGTCCCCCCGCCCACCAATATTGATTGACAGGCAGGCATCACCATATCCTCAGTTTGTTGTTTTACATCCCCCATTTTCAGCGTGTGAGTCAAAGCGATGTCACTAAAGGAACACCCTTCCTCTATTTTTAGATGCAAGGCTCATTGGGCTCAACACAAGATCAACGCTCACCACATGATTGCTCTAATCGGAATTATTGTTTGTACCTTTAGGTAGGTTTGCAAACATGTGTACTTTTCATTACCTTAAACTTCAGCCGTTTTTCTCGCGGCCACAGAAGCTCCCTGTGATCTTAATAGGTGCAGTTAGAAAATGCGAGCTTTCTGTCAGGGTACACACAACGGCCCTTCTTCCAGACGGCAGCAGTCCGCAGCGCCCAGCCACAATTCAGGACACTTCGTATATCTGCCACGCCACAGAGCGCCATTTGAATAGTTTAATTTTAAATAACATGCGAATGAGCATGTCTGGTGTTCCGTGTCGCGGCTCTGAGTTAATTCAAAGTTAGTTCAGTGTGCGTGGTTTATTAGTTTCGGTGTACAAGCTCAAAACCTTAAACTAGTACACAGTTGGCTGTAAATCTATAAAAAGACAAATGATTTTGTACTCTCTGCTTAGTCTGTGTTCGAGTTGTACATGTACGGCTGAATGCTGGTTCTCTCACTCGTGTTGCTTCTCTCTGTCTGCCTGTCTGTTGCCGAACACAGAACAGGGGGAGCTCTTGGCTCTGTCCCCTTGTTACGTTGGGCGGAAAGTCAAAACTTATTTTCATGTGAAGCAACACACACCTAAAACAGCGAGCTGTGTACACGCCCCCACAATAACACTTTTTAACACATTATAATAAAAAAATCTGAACTGTGTTTTGAACTGAACCTTACCTGGCACACTCAGAAGAACCATAATAATATTATTAAATTTAAAAAAAGGGGTAAACTATGTGCTCTTTAAGTCAGAGCCACAATTTGTTCAGCAGGTCATATAAAACTAAACGAATACAAACAACTACAGTTAACTCACTCGAGTGGTGTACAGAAAACACACCAAACTGTGACTTCAAAACCATAATTTTAGAAACTTTTTTTTGTTTCTGTTGGAGAAAACAAGTTTGTCCTGAACTGTATTTCTTGCCTGTAGTTTTACAGTGTTTATAATCCTCCATCCGCATCTCACATATCAGTCTGTAAAATCCTGACACAATGAACAATGCACTAAAGCTCGATAGCCTTCTTTATACACGATTTCCTCTTCTTAAAATAAGACATGTATCTGGATTAATCATATGGAGGGTTTTAAGTAATTA
>NC_141039.2:11467500-11602500 GCF_052040795.2 Danio rerio | reverse complement strand
ACACTTTCACTTCTACATTCTACACGCAAGGTCCATATTATGTGACTGCTTTCTCAAAAGATACATTTTAAGAAGGATTTTTAGATAAATCGTATCTTCATCCTCCTTGTCATCCTCCACTTGTTCCAAACCTGTTTGAGTTTTTTTTTTCTGGTATAGATGTATAGCAGATATACTGAAGAATGTTGGTGGGGGGTGGGGGACCGCCAATGACTTCCATTTTTTGTTTATAGATGCTTATTTCCCCAAAATTCTTCAGAGTAACTTATTTTGTGTTTAACAGAAGAAAGAAATTCCTAAAAGTTTAGAACCTTGAGTGTGAACAAAAAGAGAGGGACATTTTCATTTGTTTTGATGAATCATCTCCTTAAGGTCATTGACTATATGAGGAATCATTTCTGCTGGTCTGCTTAACTTTTTAAGCTAGCTGACCTCATTATAGTGGTTTTGCCATGTTATGAATAAACAGAAGTTGCTGGCGAATAGAAAGTTTCATTCTTAAAAATAAAGATTCTTTATTGGCCTCAATGGTCAAATAGAAACTGTAAAAAGAATGAGACCTTTTATTTCACAATTTATTTATTCATATTTTAAATGTTGTTCTGTTCACGGAAAGCTCTTTTGGGGTGCTAAAAGTAATTCTTTTATCTGCACTACCTGACAAACGTCTTGTTGTCGATCCCAGTTGTAAGAGCAACAAGTAATAATTTGACTTGATCATTTGGAAAAGTGGCAGTAGGTAGATTTATCTGATCAATCATCTATTGAACTGCATCCCAATCATCACAAATACTGCCGAAGACCTACTGGAACCCGCATGGACCCAAGATTCCCACATAAATCAGTCAAGTTTGGGGAAGGAAGAATCATGGTTTGGGGTTACATTCAGTGAAAACACTATTGCAAGATATCAGCAGAGTGGATGTCACCATCAACAGCCTGAGGTATCAAGACATTTGTGCTGCCCGTTACATTACAAACCACAGGAGAGGGCAAATTCTTCAGCAGGATAGCGCTCCTTCTCATACTTCAGCCTTCACGTCAAAGTTCCTGAAAGCAAAGGTCAGAGTGCTTCAGGATTGGCCAGCCCAGTCACCAGACATGAACATTATTGAGCATGTCTGGGGTAAGATGAAGGAGGAGGCATTGAAGATTAATCCAAAGAATCATGATGAACTCTGGGAGTCCTGCAAGAACGCTTTCTTTGCCTTTCCAGAGGACTTTATAAATAAATTATTTGAGTTATTGCAGAGATGTATGGATGCAGTCCTCTGAGCTCATAGAAGTCATACACAATATTCATTCTGTTTCCACTGCACAACTTTATATTCTGTACCGTACATTATTTCTGTTAAGTGACAAGACTTTTGTCTAGGCAAAGTCAGACCTTTCTGTGCTGATTAAACAATTAAAAATCAAGGCATGATCATATTTAATTTCGGTAAAAAAGTGTCATTTAGGAACCTTTGTCTTTTATATAAGCCACTTCTGAGACAAAATGATCAACTAGAAGTCAAGTTACTATTTGTTGTTCCTAAAACTTGGATAGGCAACAAGACTTTTGTCAGGTAGTGTATTGCATCACTGTGAAAACCTTATTTTGACTCTTTATTCATAGTGTTCATGGGCTTCTTTCAGAGAGGATCTGACTGATAATCTGAAAACCTCATCATCTACACCAGTAGAACTGCAAACCATGAGAACTGTAGGTTTCTTTGCTGTAAACTGGAAAGATAGATAGATAGATAGAGAGAGAGAGAGAGAGAGAGAGAGAGAGAGAGAAGATAACACCAATCAACTGATCTAGTGTCTCGTTCCTTGACGTTACATTTTACTATGAAGACTGACAGGCTGACTTGCACAGACATGCAAAAAACACTATGCATGAATCTAAATGGTGATTATTTTTGGGGTAACACATTACAATAAGGTTGTATTACGGATTTACTAACATGAACAAATAATAAACAACACATTCATTACAGTATTTGTTGATGTTAGTTAATAAAAATAGAGTTTGTTGTCACAATGCATTAACTAATGTTAACAAGGTTGATATGAAATTGTAATTAATAAAATTTATTGGTCACGTAATTAATGTTAGTAAATACATTAACTAATGAACCCTATTATAAAAAGTGTGACCATTTCTTGAATAGAAAGATGCTGCTTTTATATTAAAAATGATGAATTTTTAATTTAGCATGTTACTTCAAAATAGTGTTAGATGCGTTTGAAAATACTAGGTTAATGCTCAGCTCACACATATACTGTACACATGCATTAGTGCACTCTCCTTTTACATACACACATTTGCTCACATACTTTCTTTTATTTCTTCTTTTGACTCATAGAGTTGGATCTTGATCTCTGCTTAACTTCTGATGTTGAAAAGTTTTACAAAGTGGCATTTTAGCACACTCTAAAAAAACGTTAAGTATTTAAAGGTCACGAAACACCAAAACACATTTTTTGAGCTGTTGACAGTCGTATATGTGTCCCACACTGCTAAAAACACTATTAGGACACCTATATTTCACTAAAAAATGTAAATTGGTTGTTTTTGCGTTATTTCAAGCAAATTCGTACTTCTGGTTTGAAACTAATTTTTGAAGCTGCGTCACTGTCATGACATAATAGCATGTATTCCAGCGTGCAGACTGGGCGTCTGTGCCAGAGTGAGTCTTATTACGTCTTACAGTGTGATGCATTAATGCATGAGTAAGGCTTGGTTCAAACCAATCAGCGCGCTCTATTATGCAACTTCATTAAGATTCATTAGTGTCACTGTATTTACACGACAGAGACGCCACGTTGTGTTGGCAAAACAAGCGTGAAGTGTTGCTTTTACAGTTTGCTGCCGTTAAGTTTTGTTTTCATTTTCTCTCTGTGAGAGCTCATCTGGAGTCACGTGTGGATTAACAGTGTACGCGACGCTCGACAACAATAACTTACGTGTCTAAGGAGGATTATTGTTTACCTGAGAGCTGTTCTCATCTGCAAACGCTGAGATCCGGATTCGCTTGTAGTCTTCTCTTAATAAAGATGCGGCTCTAGTTGCTGGTGATTGTCCTGTCTCTACAGATTTGGTAAGTGAGCGACCAGTGCTCTTTGTTTATTCAGTTTGTTCGTATCGAACTAAGTTAACTATTGCACCGAGTGTAAACATGTTAGCACCACAACCAAACTTTAACCTCGTGTAGGTTTTTCACTGCATTTAGTGACCGGAATAACACACGCAGCTTTCTGACGCTCCCAGCCGTGTGCATCTAAGTTTCCGGGAAATGCGGAGGGTTTTTTTCTCTCATTCGCCGTGCGGTATCAAACATTGCATGAAAAATACACGCTTAGAGCAGATCCTCGAATCAAATATCTCGTTTGTCTCGAGGGGCATGAATGAATTCCCTGAATCAAAGAGCCAAACTGCAGTTAAAGTCCAACATTTAATAATTTGGCAAATAATTCGACTACAGATGTCCATGTAAACACCATCACTTTCTCCTGTGTGTGTATTTTGACTCTGAAACTCGCGCGTGCCCAAATAGACACTCCCACACCATCCCACTTTAGTTCCTCCTGACACTCCCCCCTAAACAGAGCTGGACACGCCCACTTTTCTGACCTTTTCCAAAGTATAGGTGTGAAAACACCCTGCTGAAACAAGGGGGTTTCATGGCCCTTTAACACAATGGTTGAGTTAAAAATATTTGGTGCTTTGTTGGGTTATTTTTAACTTTTATTGAGTTATTTATAAATAACTCAACCAGTTGTGTTAAGTATTTGGTGCTTTGTTGGGTTATTTTGAACCTTTTTTGGGTTATTTATAAACCACTCAACCAGTTTAAAATTTTGAATTTCAACAGTCATTTGATTTAACTGACACAGAAGAGCTGTATTAATGCATAGATATATACACCAGATATAGCATAGGGACCCTGAGCTTGCGTCAATAGCGCCGCCACATTGGTACAGTGCTCCCAGGACAAATGTCATTCAACCGCACTAGTCAAGACAGTGTTATTACGTGAAGATGTGGGACTTTTGCGCTGTCTATGGGTGTAGAAACGAGCAAACAAAGAAATCAAAGCACAAAGGCAGAACATTTCATAGGTAAGATTTTTTTTTTTTTATGACGTTTTTGCATGTTACGAACTTTTGTGCTAAACAGGTCACGTTATTGATGATAACAGTCACTTACTGCATTCAACATGAGGCAAAATAGCTCCAACTCGCTCTAAATACTCGGCTTATGTGAATTTGGTTTAATAAAATCAGCAAACAATGCAAAAAAAAAATATATGACAACGAGATGCTGCGCTGCCAGAAACTTCTAATATTGTCAGCTATTGAAGGAGTCGTTCATAACAGAGATTCATTCACAAACGAATTGCTTCCTCCATCAGTATGAGAAGTGAAAGCAGGAGAGGTGGTGTGTTTCAGGACACGGATTAGATCAAATTTAACAGGGAGGGTGGATAGTACATTTCTGTACACATAAACACACGCTTTTTGTCAGGAATGCCCGTCCGGTCACTGATCCATCAATGTAGAAAAGTGATGTAAAATTATAATTTTCGTAATTAAAAAAAAAAATGCATACTAACATCCAGGAAAACTCCCGATCATAGATATATGTGTATATGTGTATTTCTCTGGCTTTGAATGGCCACAATCCTCCACTGCACCTTGGTCCCGCATTCATTTCAAAGGAGCGCTACCTTGTTCCAATATGGCGGCTCTATTGACGCATTCCTTCCAATAGACACGGTAGGCGACATCTAATGTATCTATGGTATTAATATATGGACATAATGTTGTTTTTGCCTTATACGGTTTATTTAAGCTCTAACGCAATAATATTGTTGTTTTTTTTATCAAATTACTTCTCTGTGTTGTGTTTTTTATATTCTTTTCACCAGCACTCTTAATTATTGATGCTACAAATGCACGCTTCACTGCCAATCTATATTAAATAAATAAAAACGCTTAAGTGTCTGAAACTTAAAATGCAATGGAAATTATTTATTATTATTATTATTTATTATTATTTATAGCATATATCATTTAGGCAGTGAAGATTGTTCATTTTTAAAGAAATCGGGCCTTAAACACCGTTTAAATACAGTTTACGGGAAGCGTTTGATCTGGGTTACTGGTTCATTTAGCTCTGGTGATTCCTGATAAATCAGGGACTGTGCTGAAATAAAGTTAGTGGTTATTGAAATTTATTTACTGGCGTAAGATAAGAAGTTTTAGGATGTCTTTATCAGAAAAGAGGAACAAAAGTCTGTGGTTCCTAAAGTGGAAGAAGTGCATTAATCTACAGAGACTTTTTTTCAGGAAACCTGACCACAGTTTATTGGTTTGCTGTGAAGAAATACTCTGTTAAACAGTTGCTCATTTTAGTATGACAGAAACAGGCTTTGTAAACTGTTTTTGACCTCATGTGTGAATTATGAAAAAAGAAATCAAATTCATCAAAATTACTCTCTATATACACAGTACCAGTTCATTATTTAATGTTTTTTAAAGCGATTGTTCACCCAAAAATACAAATGTACTCACGTTTTACTCCTACAAGCGTTTCCTAACCTTTACAACTTCTTTTACCAGTTGTAAACGAAAGGAGATAGTTTGAAGAAAGCCGAAAGACCAGTAATGACTTCCATAGTAAGAAAAAACAAATACTATGGAAGTCAACATTATATATGTTTGCCAAATTTCTTTGGAAAATATCTTCCTTTGTGTTTAACGGATGAAATAAAGTAATAAACAAGTTAAGGGAGAGTAAATTATGACAGAATTTGGGTGAACTATTTCATGTTTTTTCACGATAAAAGTTCCAGGTAAATGTACAAAATAGTCTTCAACATAGGCTTATCATGAAAAGGTAGCCCTATATACGTTTCTGGAGACGCCAAATTATGTTACCATGTTCGTATGGCTGCATTTCATGTTTTAAATGAGCAACGGGGCAGTATGACGCCATTCCTTTTCATGCATACCAGCTAACCGATTACGTCCATATGGACAGCTCTTCCGCTGTGACCAGTTTGTCCTGTTAGCTCGCCATGTACGTTGGCAGATTTGAGACGCAGAGAGGACTTGACCACGACGACAGGGTTCAAGTCTAAAAGAACGGTTCCAGAAAGCAGGTAGGACAAAGACAGAATCCAAAAAAAATAATAAATAAACAGTAAATAACAGGGTGAGAATGTGGTACAATCTAAAAACATGATAAAAATCAGACGAATGCTTTTCTTTTTCTGGATTGCTTGAAAATGGTTGGTTTGGTTGGGAAAGTGGGTGGACAGATCAATCAATTAAATTGGTTGTGTTTAGGGAAGGAGGATGGTGGGTCAGTCGATCTTTCAGTCAGTCAGTCAACAGTGGCCTCTGGTGGGTTTACGCAAGAACAGCAGGTGCGAATGGCGAAAGAAACTTGAGATCTCAAAAGGCGTTGCGAAAACAAAAACTGCTAAAAAACGTAGCTCCTGGGGCGTATTTCATGGTCTCCAGAAATGTATGTAGGAGGTACATTTTCAGAATGAGCCTGGGTTGACAGTCTTAATGCTTAATTGTCAGACAACATAGATCTTTCACATTAATTTGATCAGTCTTCCCGGTACAATTATACAACTGACTGTCACTGCTAAAGAACAAAGATTACAATATAACTCGTTTAAACTTTAGCCAACCCCCTGGGTCTTCCTCGATTAAGTACTGTAGTCTTCGAAAGGGAATTACAGCTTTCATCCCCCGTGCCTTCCTGAGACTGTACAGTGGGGACTTCTTCCATAAGCGCTCTCCGATAAATCCCTGATATGCTTTGCCTAAAGTTTTGCCTAATATTGAGTCCCATGCAGAAATAGAGCAGCGGGTTGACGCAACTGTTGAAATACGCTGTGCCCTTAGCAATAGGCAGGCCCACTTTGACTATTTGGCTTTTCTTGTCCACCATCTTGGCGAGCAGCAGGCAGTGATATGGGGCCCAGCACAGGAAAAAGGCGACCACGAGTGCAGCGAGAATGCGCAGGGGCTTCGATTTGCCAGAAAACCTTGCTCTGCGTATCCCAATAGCAGCTAGAACGTAGCAGCACAGGATGACCAAGAAAGGCAACAGGAATCCACACAAGAAGCGAATGCTGTACAGGGCGTTCTTTGCCGAATTGTCGCCCTTCGATGATTCTTTAACCTGCACAAAGTAAAAAGGCCTCATTTATATACATGCATATGCACATCTTCTGGGTCATATTCATAAAACATTTAGTCTTACCATTAAGAGTTCACTTAAACAGCAGTACTGTACATCTATTTAGCTTAAGTTTGCAAACTTTTATTTTACTAAGAAATCGAGAAGTGTTAAGGTAAAGGTGCGAAAGTATTACGTTAAAGGTATGTACAGTACGTTTTTGACTCTTCTAATGCATAAAATACCATAATATGTTTTCTGATATTTAGGAAACATGCTAAGTGAACATTCTTGTTTATCTGAAAAACAATGCTGAAGTTAATTATTCTGCTTTGAAAATGTGAGTTACTTGCAGGAACATCTATGTTTTGGTCTCTTTAACCTGCACACTGCCAGTTTAGCCAATTATAATTCAGCACTGCGGGTTGCCTTGTTTAAAAACAAATATTTAATTCATTCATTTATTCAGAAAGGCTCTTAAAGCATGTGCTCGTGACTGAAATGCGACCTCCGGTGGAGAGTAGCAGAATCTGAAATGAGACACAGATTCAGAGTTCCACATGAGGTGGTTATTAACTAGCAAATAATATAAATACTACGTACGTAAACATTAGGTAAGCAGGTTATATTGTATTCCTGTGTCCTAATAATACGCTATGTGATGAGGTTTGCAGTGATAAGCAGTTTGACCATACGAAACATGACAGAAATTTAAATACTACCTTCAGAGGCACAGAATAGTGCACTTACTGCACTCCAGCAAAATTGTAAGCTTGATAACCGAATTAATACATATTGAACCTCTTTAACATTATTAAATGTACATGCTGAATCACTGATATGTGTTGGCTTGCACTGTCACAGTTCTAAAGTTCAATTTTAAACGCTTTATTTATTTTCAAGATCTATGGTAAACTACCAATCTGTTGCTGCTTTCAGTAGTATGGCATTATATGTCATGTAAAATGGCATTCAAACTCACATTGTTAGCATTTAACACTGAATAAAGCACATGAGGTGTACCTGAGGTGAGCATTGTCAGTTTTTTGTTGTTCATCTGTGAGAAATAGAAGCCGTTTCTAATATATTAGTTCTAGGCATTGGTTAGAACAAAAACTCCTCTTAATATTAAAAATATTCCTTCTATCATGTGCCTTTGCTTTTATTTAGAACATGACTTAAATCAGCCTTTAGGCTTGATAGTAGGGCACACTCCTGTTGGTTGTCAATCTTGCAACCTGCGCTTGCATTTGTTTTGATTCAGGAATGCAATACCTAGTTCAACCACTTGGTATCAAACTTACATACTGCATATTTAAGAGTCAAACCGTGTCCTAACTTCATGCAATGCAACACTAGACACATGCAATAAAATATGCAATGTTAACATGCAATAAAAGCTATTTTATTCCATATTAAAAGTTTTTTGTCCTTAACCAATGTAAAGTTGTTCTGACCTCCAGAGAGCACTTGCTCAAATTGTTGTCACCAAGGTAGACCTGCCGGTAAACAAAGTAGGGCGAACTAAAGATCACAGCCACGATCCAAACTCCCACACTGACCACACGAGCAGCACATATTGTCCGTCGTTTCCTGGTGAACACCGGACACCAGACGCAGAGCGCTCGATCCACACTAATGACAGCCAGAAGAAAAACACTGCAGAACATGTTGGCGTACTTGAAGAAACCATTGAACTTGCAGAGAAAGAGTCCAAAAGGCCAGTAGTCAAAGAAGAGGTTTTTAATGAGTGAAATGATTCGGGTGAAGCAGAAGATCAGATCTGCTACTGCAAGGTTGACCAACCAAACGTTGCTGACGTTGGGTTTAAGACGAAAACCTGCCACCCAGATGACCACAGAGTTCCCGCTGATGCCGAAGATGATGGTAATGGTGTACAGGACAATGGTAATATTTTCCATAATGGCATCAACGTCCAGTGTTGATTTCTCATGGTGGGTTGATACATCAATGTGGGAGTGGGTGTGAAGAGTTGTATTGAAGGCCATTCTGAGAGATAAACAAAATAAAGTGTTTTAGATGTCAGTATCAGTGTGTTAGCCTTACGAATATCTATAGACAATTGTACTCCAAAACATTAAGAAAATCCACATTAAGACCATGAAAATCCAAAGCTTGCAGTTTGTCACTTTTGCCTAAATGGATCATCATTTTTTTGTCAACTCATACTTCAGTTTCTTATCAAATCTTCTGACCAATCAAATGCTCTCTGGTATCTGACTTGTCCCACCCCATTAAGACATTATGGCTGCATTTGAGATTGCGTAGGGATACTGTATGTGAAAATCTGTATGTAAGCAGAGTCCAAATATTGTGTTTGACTAACATTAGACGAGAAGTGACCCACTCCTTCCAAGATTTCTGTAGTGTGCATCCAATAGACACTACTATATAATGATGCCACATGAGAGAAGTCATGAACGGGATTTAAAGCAACCTAATTGTCGCAGGTACAGTAGGTCATGTGATAATAACAAATAATGGATGTAGTATGTCCGAATTCTGTTCCCACTAGTCACATTCACACTATATAGAACATACTTTTCTAAGTAGTCATGTAGTAACTTTGAATGTTTTACCTACTCAAGTAGTAGGCGGTTACAGATGCAGCTTAGTAATATGTGCCCTCCATTTTAACCACTCTCTCTGGCAGAATTGGGATAAAAAAGCAATGCTATTGGCTGTTTTTTTGAGAAAGGTGAGGAGCTAATCTATGTCCCACGCTGGCTTCATGTTTGAGTTCAAATTACTTCACACATTGTACAAAACAATCACATTTCAAAGCACTTCACAAGACCTTTAATGGATTACAAGTTGCTTTGCATAAATTGTATGGACAGTATAATTAAGAAAAACGTCTTCATTGCTTTGACAGCACACGCGCAAATCGTCATAATGTAAACGCAAATAACACAACACATTGCTAAGCCTCACATCGCAAACACAAATAGAAAAACATGCTGCAAATCTTCACAACACATGCATATTTTGATTTGACAAAAAGCATGTTGTACTTTTACACAACCTGACGTCATAACGCCTGTCTAAGTTTAAGGAACAACAATTAATAACTTGATTTCTTATTGATCATTTGGCATCAGAAGTGGCTAATTTGAAAGCCAAAGTGCTCTAGATTACGCTTATTTTACCAAAATAAAACATGATCATGCCTTGATTTTTAATTATTCAATCAGCACAGTAAGGTCTGACTTTGCCTTGACAAAAGTCTTTTCATTTAACAGAAACAATGTACAGTCTAGAACAGTGGTTCTCAAAGTGGGGGTCGGGACCCCTTGAGGGGTCACGGAACAATGAAGGGGGGTCGCCTGGTGATTTCCAAAAATCTACTTATTATTATTAGGCCATAAGAAATTACCATATTTTATCCATAACCAACTGAAGAGAAAAAAACAGTCGTTTATAGTTACTATAGTAGCTTATTTACTTGTTCTATTGGATTGCGACCCCCGGGGTAAATACATTATATTAAAGACAGCAATAGCGTCAGATGCAGCAGATTGATCTTATAACACCAGGTTAAACTTTCTGGCCCATTTACAGCACTGAAATACATAAAAAATATTGGTGTGTGTGTGTGCGCCATTGCATGCAAGTTTTCTGTATTTATAACCACCTCAGAGGATATTGGGGGTCGCGAGTCAATGGCATTGTTATTTTAGGGGTCGCGTGCTGAAAAGTTTGGGAACCCCTGGTCTAGAATATAACGTCATGCAGAAAAAATAATATATTGTGTATGACTCCCATGAGCTTGGAGGATTGCATCCATCTCTGCAATAACTCAAATACCTTATTACCAATAAACTTCTTAATAAAGTCATCTGGAATGGCAAAGAAAGTGTTGCAAGATTCCTAAAGTTCATCAAGATTCTTTGGATTCTTCTTCAATGCCTCCTCTTTCATCTTACCCGAGACATGCTCAATAATGTTCATGTCTTGTGACTGGGCTGGCCAATCCTGGAGCACCTTGACCTTCTTTGCTTAGGAACTTTGATGTGGAGGCTGAAGTATGAGAAGGAGCGCTATCCTGCTGAAGAATTTGCCCTCTCCTGTGGTTTGTAATGTAATGGGCAGCACAAATGTTTTAATACCTCAGGCTGTTGATGTAGACATCCACTCTGCAGATCTCTTGCACACATATACTGAATGTAATCCTAAACCATGATATTTCCTTCACCAAACTTGACTGATTTCTCTGAGAATCTTGGGTCCAGGTTCCAGTAGGTCTTCTGCAGTATTTGTGATGATTGGGATGCAGTTCAACAGATGATTGATCTGAAGAATCTACCTTCTAACGCTTCCAAATAATCAACTAGAAGTCAAGTTATTATTTGTCACTCTTACAACTGGGATGTCTTTTCTATCGTTAGCCTACTAAAAGGGCCTATAGCTATATTTTAAATAGCTTATTCTTATCTGCGATTTATTAGAATTTAACAGTGCTCATTGTGAACTTATTTTCATTCAAATCAAAATCAAATCACTTTTATTTTCACATCATCAGCAGCACAAGTGCTATGATGAGTGAAAAGCTTAGGTGCTGGCTCCAGACAGAGCAAAATACAGACAGTGCAAATACAACAACAATGTGAAATTGACAGCGATATGTGCAATGAATAGGTGTCCACATACTTGTAGGCAGTATTGTTTCAAGTATGGATTGGTTAAAGTGCAGTGCATACATATTGATGGTGTGCAGTGAGGGGTATGGAAGAGTCTGTGTGTGGTGTGTTAAGTGTTCATCAGCCTGATAGTCTGAGGCAAGAAACTTTCCTTCAGCCGGCTGGTGCGTGATCGGATGCTGCGGAATCGTCTGCCTGAGGGTAGCAGAGAGAAAAGTCTATGGCTTTGGTGGCTGGAGTCACTGATAATTCTCTTGGATTTCCTCATGCACCGCCTGGTGTAAATGTCCTGGAGGGGGGGAAGCTCACCTCCTATTATACGTCCCGCAGTACTCATATTTAGTTGAGGATACTTCGTCAGTTTAGTTATCTAATAACAACTCACAGTAAATCATCAGTTTATTTAAGCTAATAATATGCAAAAGACAAAGGAATCATTTAATCAGGGTGTTAAAATAAACAAAAAGCTCACCTTCACGTCACCTACAACTTCCCTGAGCAATAGTCACTGCACAATTGGCAAATCCGAGCCATCTGTCACAGATTTTCAGTTCATCTCCTACAATATGTTTCCATTGTGGTCCATGCTATTTACAGCGCATTATTCTATTTGTGTTGTAAAGATTTGAGCGCATTTTTTCTATTTGTGTTTGCATTGTGAGTATTTGCAGCACACGTGTTTTCTTTAGTTGCAGCACACTAAGCTCTCCGGCCACCGTAATATTGTGTGCAAATACTTAACAAGAACTACCAGACAAGAAGTGAGTAAATATGAGCAAGAATATAATCATATGTCATATCTCAAGTTTTTCCTCTTATGCGCTCAACACCTTTTCTTTGTGTATTTATAGGGTGGTTAACATTTTCATTTAAATATAGTACAGTAGGATTAAATATTTATATAGTTTAATATAGTCTCACATGACAGCTATACCAGCTCTTACTCAGAGTCTGTTTCAAAAGATCTGTCTGGAAAAAAGGGGGAAAAAAAATCTCTGAACCTTTCACCTTCAACAAAATACAGAAGTGGAAGGAAACACACAGGCACACAGTCTTAAAAAGGAATCTCTTGAGTCTAATTTAGAGAATGCATGTAATAAATTGTACGTTCTTAACGCTTAATATTGGTATTAATGAGAAAATTAACTTAATTAAAAATAAAACTTCATCATTTACTCACTCTTTACTGGTTCGGAAACTATTTGAGTTTCTTCTGTTAACACAAAATAAGATGCAGTGAAATATCTACACTGTAAAAAATTATCAGTTAGTCATGACAACATATTCATGCACTCATTTATTTTCTTTTCGGCTAAGTCCCTTCATTAATTTGGGGTCACCACAGCGGTTTTAGTTATTTCTAACTTATTAAACTACGTTAATACTGTTCCAACTTAATTGTATGAGTTACGCAAGCTCTATGCAAGTCAGTTTAATATTAATATGAGGTCTATTTTTGATTCAGCTTAAAAAATGAAGGTAACCAGATTTATTTTACAGTTTACCACTCATTGACTTCCAATGTTTTTTTCTCTTCTAAGGATGTTAATGAGTGCCAGCAACAAACATTCTTCAAAATATCTTCTTTTGTGTTCAACAAAAAGAAAAAAAAATTACATGAGGGAAAGTCCATGATGAGGTTTTTAAAATACTCTCTTTAACAAGCAGGGACAGAAATATTTGTTTGTCTGTGTTTACTAATTTATAACTGTGGTCTATCAATATCAAGTGATATTTTGAACAAATGTACAACAACTTCAAAGTTATTTTACCTTAAAAATAAACTGCACATTGTTACTTTTGACCTCGTCAGTAGACACAAAAGTAACACATGGGTGGGTCAAAAGTAACAAGGGTTTGTGCTAGATTTACTGGCTTAAGCTTGTTTATTTTAAATACAGCTGACTATGGCCTTCTTAATATGTTCACTGAAAGCATATTTTGTCCTTTATCTATACTTGCATCTTAAGTTTACATTACAGTTCGATCCAATGTTTAAAAAGTAGCTTAACAATGCAAACTTTTATTTTTTAGATTTTTTTATTATTATTGGCATTTCGAATTAATTTATGTTTACTTTAAACACTGCAAACTCTAATGTAGAAATGAAGAATAAGGTATGGCTATTACCAGTAGGTCAAAAATATGTGTTACTTCCACCCTCAAATGAACACATCGTTCTAGTACACTTATTTTTAATGAGCGATACTTCTTCATAAGTGTTATCGCATGCTCATATTCCAAGCTACACCATAAAATAGTTTAAATATGAGTTGTCTGGCAACTAAAAGGTTTCAGCATATAAAACTGGTTTAAAAGTTGGTTTAGAAGCTAATGCAAGTTATTATGAATTGCTCCACTGAATAATGTGAGGTCACAACATCTTTGTATTTAGAGTATTGAGATTATATTTAGCAGTTACTCACACTAAATGTTATAGCAAAAAAGAGAACTGCGTGTCCTTAATCACACATTGTAAAACCTGCTGATAATCCATTAAAAAAAAAAAAAAACAGGTGTCAGCATTAGAATCAGTTGTGTTTCTCCTTTTACGCTAAACACAAAGCAGTAATTGTAAAACACTCAACGTTTGTTCAAACTGCTTACTTAAAATGAGCTGAAACAACACAATTTTTGAGTTTTTTGGGGGGAGGTACAACTTAATTGTTTTATATTCAACCCACTTCAATTTGTAAACACTAATAAGTTAACTTAAATTCTTCTTGTTGTCTCAACACAGACCGATTGTGTGGACCCAGCATTTTTACAGTGAACCATTATGAGTTAAGGGAGCAGTTCACACAATTTCCTCAACATTGCCTCTCACTCAAGTGGTTCTAAACTTTTATGATTTTCTTTCTTCGGTTGAACACAAAACAAGAAGATATTTTGAAGAATGTTGAGGCTAAAAATACAATAGAAGTCAATGACAAGTGGAGAATGAAATATTTTTGCTGCTTGTTCAAACTACTTATTTAAAATGAGCTGCAACAACACATTTTTTGAGTTTTTTTGTGGATTGAACTTAGTTGTTTTAAGTTCAATCCACTTGAATTTGGAAAAACTAATAAGTTAACTTAAATTCTTTATGTTGGCTTAACACAAATTGATTGTGTGGACCCAGCATTTTTTACAGTGAACCATTACGATTTAAAGGGACTTTTCACACAATTTCCTCAACATTTCCTCACACTCAAGCGGTTCTAAACTTTCAAGAATTTCTTTCTTCGGTTGAACACAAAACAGGAAGATATTTTGCAGAATGTTGAGGCTAAAATTACAATAGAGGTCAATGACAAGTGGAGAATTAAATATTTTTTTTGCTGTTTGTTCAATCTACTTATTTAAAATGAGCTGAAACAACACAATGCTTGAGTTTTGTTGTGACAACTTAATTGTTTTATGTTAAATCCACTCATATTTGTAAAAAAACAATAAGTTAACTTAAATTCTTTGTGTTGTCTCCACACAGGATTTTTTACAGTAAATCATTATAATTTAAAGGGGCAGTTCACACAATTTCTCAAAATTACCTCACTCAAGCGGTTCTAAACTTTTATGAATTTCTTTCTTTGGTTGAACAAAACAAGAAGATATTTTGAAGAATGTTGGGGGGAAAGACCAAAACTACTATAGAAGTCAATGATAAGTAGCCTCAAAAATATTTTTGCTGTTTGTTCAATCTACTTCTTTAAAACGAGCTGAAACAACACAATTCTTCAGTTTTTTTTTTTTTTAAGTTAAATTACACTTAAATTAAGTTAATTAGGTTAAATCCACTTAAATTTGTAAAGACTTACTCCAGTAGTTCTAATTTTTTATGAATTTCTTTCTTTGGTTGAACACAAAACAGGAAGATATTTTGCAGAATGTTGAGGCTAAAATTACAATAGAGGTCAATGACAAGTGGAGAATTAAATATTTTTTTGCTGTTTGTTCAATCTACTTATTTAAAATGAGCTGAAACAACACAATGCTTGAGTTTTGTTGTGACAACTTAATTGTTTTATGTTAAATCCACTCATATTTGTAAAAAACAATAAGTTAACTTAAATTCTTTATGTTGTCTCCACACAGGATTTTATACAGTAAATCATTATAATTTAAAGGGGCTGTTCACACAATTTCTCAACATTACCTCACTCAAGCGGTTCTAAACTTTTATGAATATCTTTCTTTGGTTGAACAAAACAAGAAGATATTTTGAAGAATGTTGGGGGGAAAGACCAAAACTACTATAGAAGTCAATGATAAGTAGACTCAAAAATATTTTTGCTGTTTGTTCAATCTACTTCTTTAAAACGAGCTGAAACAACACAATTCTTCAGATTTTTAGTTTTTAAGTTAAATTACACTTAAATTAAGTTAATTAAGTTAAATCCACTTAAATTTGTAAAGACTAACTCCAGTGGCTCTAATTTTTTATGAATTTCTTTCTTTGGTTGAACACAAAACAAGAAGATATTTTGAAGAATGTTATGGGGGCTAAGGGTAAAAATACAAAAAAGTCAATAACAAGTAGAGAATTAAACATTTTTGCTGCTTGTTCAAACTACTTATTTAAAAATGAGTTGAGAACACAACTGTGTTTAGGAAAACTTAATTGTTTCATTTTCAATCCTCTTAAAATTGTTAAATCCAGTAAATTAACTTAAATGATTTGCATTGAGATGACATGAAAGGATTGTGTGGAACCCAGCATCTTTTACAGGGTAAATATTGACAAAACGGGGTGAACTATATAAGAATTTCAATATAAAAGTATAAATCAATTCTAAAAGTTATTGGCATATATAAACAAACACACAATATAACTTGACATAAAAGTTATTTACAAAAATCACATCCTGAATTGTATTGCAGAATGACAGTACAAACAAAAAAGATTCATATAGAGTCTGAAACAACTTTATACAGTACTTTTCAATGTAGTCCGCGCTCTTACCTTCAGTCTGAATGAAGTCTTGCTCAGTGATTCAGTCTTTGAGGAAACACCACTGCATAGTACTGCAATTTGTGAATGTGGTTCTTGCGTCGTCTTGATCAGTGTGCAGACAAATAAAAAATCATTGAGTTCATTGACATCACTTCCAGCTGCTCTCCCTCTCTCTGTCTAAAGCATTTTCTCCCATTTCTTGTCATGTGGTCAATAAGTGTTTTCTTTAGAGACAAAGCAGAAGACAAGCAGGAAGGAGGAGGAGACACGCAGATGAACAAACAGAAAATACATTTGTGTGTTTACATCATCGTGCCTCTGGGAGAGATAAAAACACGATATCCTGTCTGAAACACTTTAGATACACTCAAGCAGTACTCCGAAACATCAGATTCCTTCAATTTTAAAGTTAAAAAAACTGAATCAAACCATTACTTATATTAATACTTCTACCCCTCATTTGTTAAGAGTATAATATTTTACATCAATTCAAAAGTATTTGGATAGGATTGTGTGGTCTTCTTTGTTAAAATAGACCACATGATCTTAAACAAATATTTTTGAATGGGAATAGAAAAGTTTTTGTGTTGTATTTTGGGATAAATGACACATTTGATATATTAGCTATTGACCTGTCACTAAGGTATCAGCAGTTTAGCTTTGGCCAACATAGGCTCATTCTGAAAACAGCCTTATATAAACTTCTGGAGATCGTGAATGATGTATTCAGAAGTACGTATGGCAGCATTTCGTCTCTAAAACTAACAATATGGGGCGGTATGACGCCGTTTCTTTTCGTGCTGACCGCTTACCTCTGTATGGACCACTTTCCTATTACTAGTTTGTCCAGTTAGCTCTCCATGTACATCAGTGGACTTGAGATGCAGAGAGGAGTTGACCATGACGACTGGGTTCTGGTCTGGCGAAGAGTGGTTCCAGAAAGCACGTAAGACAGAAGCTAAAAAATAAAACAAACAATCAAATAACAGGCTGCGAATGTGGTAAAATCTGAAAGTGTAGTAAAAATCAGGAGAGGGCTTTTCTTTTTTTGGATTGCTTTCGAAAAATGTTGGGTTTAGGTGAAGTGGGTGGTCACTGGTCAATCTGGTCAAGCTTTTGAAAACACATTTGTTTGTTTTTAGGGAAAGAGGAGGTTGGGTCAGTCGATCAATCAGTCAGTCAACAGCGGCCTCTGGTGGATTTATGCAAGAACAGCAGGCACGAATGGCACTTTTGAGAGAAATTTGAGATCTCTAAAAGTGTAAACTGTGGCTTCCAGTGACCGTGGTGATCTTCAGAAATGTATACAGCGGAATGTTTTACGAATTCAGCTCCTTTACACTCAAAGTAAAATAACTTGTTGGCGTAACTTAATTTAATTTAATTTGACACACATTTCCACTCATTTGAATTTTTTCACCTTCTGCAGGCAAACACATTATTCTTATTCTTCATCCAACTATTCAGACAACCAGAATGTTTTTTTTTTTTAATTCAAACTTAACAACTGGTAAAAATATGCCCGAAGACTATAAAATACAGACGTGTCACTCATATACTTTTGAATGGGGAAAAGTGTAACTGTCAGTATGGCGAATCAAGCCCCACCTTTTAGTACAGGAGCCAATCAGCGATTGCGTTATGGCGAATAATGCCCGCCTTGTAGTACAGGAGCCAATCAGCGATCGCTATATGGCGAATAAAGCTCGCTTTCTAGTACAGTTGCAGATTTTGTGTGATACAAACATTTAGAAATCAAACTAAATAGACAGTTCTTATTTAATGTTATTGGTTATTCGTAATTTGAAATAAAATGGTAAGCTTGGCAAGTAATTTTGAAGAATTTGATGTTTTCCCATTCAAACAGAATTCCCACTGCCCGAGAGGCGTTTCAAAGATGACCGCCGAGTGAAATGACTTTGATATGCCTAGCAAAGAGCTTAGAATCACCAAGAGGCGACACTCAATAGAACGTTCCATTGCAACAGCAGCGCCCAGCAACAACCCCGAAATTCCTCCATTTTGGAGAGAAAGAGATTGGCCGTCCATTGGATCTTATTGCTGTCGCGATGGCAAGCAGCTGCTTTGTTTTTTATTTATTTATTTAAAAAGCTCATTAAAGCTGAGATAAAACCTGAAAGGCGACAATTAAACACTTACTATCACAATTATCAGCACTTTTAATAGTTTATTTTACAGACTGATAACATGCTGTTGTTCTATTGCAATTTTCATTCCAAAATGGCTGCCGCGTGACACTAGTGGCATCTAGTGGCTGTTTCCCAAATCGCACTAGAATGTCGCCTCTTGGTGATTTTGTGCTCTTTGTGCCTACTGATCTCTGAACTAGCATTAGCATAGCTGTGGCTCACTTAGTTATACAACAAACATTAATAATTGTCAAAAAATCATTTTAAACAAGTAGTTTTGAATAATGTATTTGCCAAAATGAATGAACAATGAACTGTAGGCTTACAGTTTTTAATAAGCTTTGTTAACGTTAGTAAATGCGTTAGCAATAATAGAGTTAACTAAATGAACCTTATTGTAAAGTGTGACCTGTATTTTTATGTACTAGTGGTTATTTACTTCTTTAATTTTCTTTAGCTTAGTTCCTAATTTCAGGGGTCACCACAGCGGAATGAACCGTCAACTATTTCAGCATATGTTTTTACACAGCGGATGCCCTTCCAGCTGCAACCCAGTACTGGGAAACACGCATACACTTTCACATTCACACACATACACTACGGGCATATTTCTTTACCCAATTCACCTATAGTGCATGTCTTTGGACTGCGGGAGAAACAGGAGCGCTTAGAGGAAACCCACACTAACACAAGGAGAACATGCAAACTCCACACAGAAATGCCTACTGACCCAGCCGGGACTTAAACCAGCAACCTTCTTGCTGTCAGTGCTAACCACTCTAGATGTTTTATTAATACTTATACTTTTTAGTTGGTGTCTATACTTAAATATTAGTAATTAATCATTAGATACTATTACTTATCCATCAGATATCCATATTTTTATTTATGTATTTGACTTCAACTGTCTTCATTTGTTGTTACTTCTTTTTATTAGATTATAGTGCTTTCACCATCTTATTTTATTATATACTAGTCAGAATTGCTTTTTTAAATGTCTTATGTTCTGACTAGTCACAGACACAGAAGACAGCAATAAATTCATTTGTTCATTTTCTTTTCAGATTAGTCCCTTTATTAATCTGGGGTCACCAAAGTGGAATGAACTGCCAACTTATCCAGCATAGGATTTGTGGGGGAAACCGGAGCACCCAGAGGAATCCCACCCGAACACGGGGAGAACATGCAAACTCCTCACAGAAACGCCAACTGACCCAGCCGAGGCTTGAACCAGAGACTTTCTTGCTGTGAGGCGAACACAGTGCAGCAGACAGCAATAAATGATCTTACTAAAATAAAATATTAGTTACACTTCGAATAAGTATCTAATATACAGTATGTGTATTAGTATCCACTGAATAAGTTCCAGTGGCAAAGCAATAAGAACTATCTATTTAATAGGTTCATGTCAAAAAAGTACATACTAGAATCGAATAAGTCCTAGAATCTAATGACATAATAAATGATGACTGTCATGTTTACTATACGCAAATCAAATAAACACTTGCATCTAGTAATTAAGTGCAAGTCTCTAATAGCCTAATTGGTGTCAACGAAAGTACCTAATGAATACCTTATACTGAATAATGACTAGTATATAAAATATATAATAGTCACAATTAGTCAAACCCAAATAGTTGATATTTCAAAGGCAGATGTTCATAGCTTATATGGAAAAAATGTGAAATTTGTCACTATTATCAACATTACTAGTCAACACCTGAAATATATACAGGTATCTGAACAATGTGTACTATTAATTAATGAAAAAGTACTTATACGTACTTACTAGGAAAGATATAATGATTGCAACATCTTAACAATAAAGCAAATAATCAATGAAAATAACATTACACACATAGATTAATGTTAAAAATGGCTGGCCAGAATTAGTTTATCCCAAGGTTGTTTTAGTAAATTAAAGTTAAGACGTCCCACAGACAAAAAAACATTTAAAAATAAAATTAAAAATTCACAATAAATAAAAGAAGAAAAATGAAACTAACAACAGTCAATGAAAAACGAACTGAAATAAAATAACAATTAGCAAAATAATTCATGTTATTTTCAGAATTAATAAGCACTTGTTCTGGGGTGGAAATTCTGACCAGCGGCTGTTCAGAGAAACAACAGTAGATGGCACTTTTATAGAATAGAAAATTAATTAAAAGAATTTATTAATTGAAAAAATGTTTTGAAATTAAACTATTCATTTGCAAAAAAAAAAAATAAAATAAAAAGAACAATATGCATGATAAAGTACATACACTATTTGTCTTAATTCTTAATAATTATTAATTATTTTATCTTTTATTCCTTTAAGTTGCATTTCGAACTACTAAATTGAAACTGTTGTCTATATATATATATATATATATATATATATATATATATATATATATATATATATATATATATATATATATATATATTTATTTATTTATATATATACACGCAACACACGCCTCGCACCAGTGCTATACAGTACTGCTACGAGTGTGATATTGCTCATATATATATATATATATATATATATATATATATATATATATATATATATATATATATATATATGTGTGTGTGTGTGTGTGTGTGTGTGTGTGTGTGTGTGTGTGTGTGTGTATGATATGCAGATATCTATGTATCTGTGTATCAATGTGTCTATGTATCTATGGGTATATATGTAAAGAAATGCAGCACTTTAAAAGCGATGACAACAAATGGTGTTTTATGTTACTTTAACTAATTTTAATCAGTTCAATCAACTCAAAGTTGCATGTAATATTTTTAGTTGAGAATGTTGGAAAGCAGCAGCTATTGATTTCCATACTGTTTCTTGTTTTCTTGTGGAAGTCAATTGCTGATGGTTTCCAACATTCTTCTAAATATCTACGTTTGTGTTCAACTCAAGAAATAAACTGTAAAAGGTTTTGCAAGTGGAGGATGAGTAAATGACGACGGATACTCACATAAGGTTTGACCATTACATCATCTGGAGCGGTAGTTTCCAAATGTTGAACTTTGCTGCCACCTACTGCTGTGTACAAGTTTGACAGAGCAAATTTGAATCTCTTTGGTCTGACAACCATAATTGTTGGTGATAATAACGAATAAACCAGTGACAATTAACTGATTTGGATATGAGCAAATATTCAAATTAAAATTGTAAAGTGGGCATTCATTAATACTATTTAAGGTGGAATCACATTATATGTGAGAAACAAAAATTACCAAGTTTAAAATGTAAATGTAAATGTTAAAATGTAAAACAAATATAAGTAAACATCTCAGTAGTAACACAGTTTCCCAAATGAATACCTCATATTAGTCTTTTGCACATTTTACGAGTTTGTTACATCCATAGTTGGCAAACTTGGTAATCTAAAATCAATTCAATATAGCATGTGTATGACACTGTTTACTTCTCTAACTCAGCTAACAATTTTGAGTTCTAAAACATTCCTTAACGTTGTCCCTTCGTTGGATAACGTTTTATTATGTTCTCAGAACAATCAAAACAGCCAGCATGTTTTAGGTTTTAACATTATATTTTGGTCATAAAAACATTTTTTAAAACGTTTTCATGAAGTTCCAGTTCCTTGTTATATTAATGTTTACAACATAATTTATAGTTTTATTATAACATTCTATCCACATTTTATAAATGTTCATAGAACGTTTCCCTCATTAAATTAGAAAAACCTTATGATGGAATGTTCTTAAAACGTTTACAAGTGTTCATTTTTTAGATTATGCCCTTTTTTAGTTATATTAATGCTATTCTAAATGTTTTCGTTATACATTTCAGTCTCATGTTATATTAACATGCTCAATACATTATTAGAACATTCCCTCAACATTGTATTAATGGTCCATGAACGTTTTTATATCAAATTAAAAGAATGTTTCAAAAACATTCATTCATTCATTTTCTTGTCGGCTTAGTCCCTTTATTTATCCAGGGTCGCCACAGTGGAATGAACCGCCAACTTATCCAGCAAGTTTTTACACAGCGGATGCCCTTCCAGTTGCAACCTATCTCTGGGAAACATCCACACACACATTCACACACACACACTACAGACAATTTAGCCTACCCAATTCACCTGAACCTCATGTCTTTGGACTGTGGGGGAATCCAGAGCACCCGGAGGAAACCTCAAGCGAACGTAGGGAGAACATGCAAACTCCACACAGAAAAGCCAACTGAGCCGAGGCTCGAGCCTCTTGCTGTGAGGCGACAGCACTACCTACTGCGCCACTGCTTCGTCCCTGTTCCAAAAACAGTCATTTTAATAACATTAACTAACATTTACACATTTCTAGAACATTGTGTAATGTTGCCTGTTCGCTATGAATTTGTCAACAAAATGAAAAATGAATTTTGACCATGAGTTTATCAAATGTCATGATTTGTATTTTGTAAAAGAATAAAAATGAGCACGCCCCTAATGAGGAAATCTGCATATTTAGGCAACATTTCAGAAAAGAACGCGAAAATTTTAATATTCATTTATTGTACAGTTCATCTCTGCTGTATCTCATTTATTGTTCATAAATGAATATTTTTCTGTTGAACAGTGGCGCAGTGAGTAGCGCTGTCGCCTCACAGCAAGAAGGTCGCTGGATCAGTTGGTGTTTCTGTGTTTGTGTGCATGTTTTCCCCGTGTTCGCGTGTGTTTCCTCCAGGTGCTCCAGTTTCTCCTACAAGTCCAAAGACATGTGGTACAGGTGAAATGGGTAAGCTAAATTGTCCATAGTGTATGTGTGTGGATGGGAGTGTATGGGTGTTTCCTAGTGATGGGTTGCAGCTGGAAGGGCATACACTGTGTAAAACATATGCTGGATAAGTTGGTGGTTCATTCCGCAGTGGAAATAATGAATAATGAATAAATGGATTTAACCGAAGCAAAATGAATGAATTAGGGTTAATGTTCATCAATAAGATAAGTTTTGTCCTAAAAGTGGTCTTGATATTTACCATGATTACTGAATAGAGATATGACAGAAGACAGATGTTCTATTTTCCAGGGACAGTTTAAATTTTTGTTGTCTTGTCCTCATCTGGAGCTGTTTTTGTTCAAAATGTACATGCTTTTTGATAAAAGGACTAAGCCAAAAAGAAAATGAAATAATTAATACAAATACCACTGACATCTATATAAGTCATTGTTTTCCAACATTCTTAAAAAAAACTTCTTAAGATGTGCTCAACAAAAGCCAAACAGGTTCAGAACAAATGTTGAGAGAATTTTCAGTTTTCGATGCTCCATTCCTTTATTTTGCTCTTATTTTAGCTTAAATGAAAGTAGATTTTTTTCTCATTTCCTTTATTGTCAATTTTGTAATAGCTAAATTTTGACAAAACTACTGTTGAAACTCCATCTCCAGCAGTTCCTCTTTCATTTCATTAAACTATTGAGGGAATTACAGACAGTGCAGAAAGAGGTAAAACTCAGATTTTATTATTATTATTATTATTTTATTAACCAAAAAAGGGGGTAATGTGAATTAAAGTTAATTGTTCACGTGTTTATTCAACCTATTAATTGTAAAATTAACTTAAAATGCCAACAATGGATGAAAGAAAGTCTACAAAGCCTATTCACTGGACTACAACTGATGTTTTTACAGATCTCTATAGAGCATGAGTGGACTAACAATCTTGGTATTCATGCTTTGGATATTGAAAGGTGAGAGACTTGCTTTTGTTGATCTTTTGAGTTTCACGGTTTACATAAAAATTTGAATCCATAAATAAATGTGATGATGACTATTTAACTTTGTACTTTTGACTTATTGTGTCGCACTTCTGGTTTGTCATTACCATGTTTTATTAAAATAATCCATCTTTCAGATGAGACGTTAAACTGTGGTCCTGACTCTCTGTGGTCATTAAAAACCCCATGGCACTTCTCGTAAAGAGTAGGGGTCTAACCCCGGTGTCCTGTCCAAATTCTCTCCATTGGCCCTTACCCATCATGCCCTCCTAATTATCCCCATCCCCGAATTTGCTGTATCACTGTCTCTCCACTCCACCTATAGCTGGAGCAGTGGTGAGCGCACTGGCGCTGTTGTCCTGTGGCTGCCGTCACATCATCCAAGTGGATGCTGCACACTGGTGGTGGTGTGGAGAGACCCCCCTCATGATTGTGAAGCGCTTTGGGTGTATGGCCATAAACAATAAATGTGCTATATAAATACACATTACTTTACAATCTGAAAAACAAACAATATTGTATGTATTTATGCGCAGGTGCTCCCAGCAACATGTGGGAAATCAAGCTGCCTCAGAAAATAGATGCCATAAGTGGCTTCTGTGTTCATATTCCATGTCAGTTTGAGATCCCCGACTCATTCAAACCACTCCTAAGCCAATCAGCTGAAGCGCTGTGGAAAAAAACAGACATAGAAGGAGCAACTGTGTTCAGTTCAGCCAGAAAGACGACATCTCTTCTAAACGGAAACGTGATTGGCAACATCCTAAACAATAATTGCACCACTGTGTTTCACAACTTTCCTGCTGGATTCGGTGACACGTATTTCTTCAGGCTTCAGGGTCATGAAAATCTCAAGTACACATTTAAGCAAGGAGTGAGAATCACAGTTCATGAAGGTAGTATTTTTCCTTGCTTGTTTCTAGGGCAATGGCAAGACACCCCAAACAACAAACTGTAAAGCATTTGAAAAAAAATATAAAAATAATTTCATAAGATAAAATATTAACAGTTTCCCCAAAATATTTCTAATGCTATGAAACGTGCAAAACATTTCCAATGGCTTAAAGTGCATCTTTAAAATCTTAAATAAAAAAACATTCTCATTTGATGGCAGCACTTTTTCCTACACTAAATAAAAAATAGCTATATCAGCACTCGTAGAGCCTCTTCACCCTTGTGTATTACTCCACCCACATAGTTATAGCAGATTAATAAACTTACTACAGTCAGTGGTGTAAAGAAAAATCATACTTAAGTAAAAGTACCATTACTTGTCCAAATATGTAGTGCAAATAGAGTAAAAGTATCTGTTGTCAACACTACTCAAAGTATGAGTAAAAAGACGTTTCAGAAGTACTCTAGAGTAGTGAGTATTACGCTGTTAAAAGCTGATGCATCTACATGCAGTTTGTGCAGGGATGTGTAAACGTAACATTCTGTAGTGCATTTAGAGATCTTCTTAGATTCGTTTGTTCCTTCCAACCTTTCTTCCATTGTTTGTTTGTTCTGTCCTTCCTTTATTCATTCGTTTCTTCGTTTCTTCGTTCCTATCTTCATTTGTTCGCTCATTCATATTTTTGTTCCTTCTTTCATTAGGTCATTTGTTTATTCTTTTGTTCGTTCCTTTCTTAGTTTGTTCAGTTCTTCCTTGAATGCTTACTTCAGTCCTTTGGTCCTTTGTTTGTTCGTTCCTTTGTTTATATTTTTGTTCCTTTTTTCATTAGATTCTTTGTTCTGTCCTTTATTCATTTGTTCCTTCCTTCAATCGGTCCTTTCTTCGTTCCTCCCTTTATCTGTTTGCTCATTCTTTCATTCGTTCATAACTTGTGTTCCTTTCTTCATTTGGTCCTTTGTTCATTCAGTCATTCGTTCGTTCGTTCCTTTCCTTCCTTAGTTTGTTCTGTCCATCCTTGAATCCTTCCTTCATTCATTTGGTCCTTCCTTCTTTCATTAGTTCAGTCCTTCTTTCGTTCGGTCCTTCCTTTCATTTTTCATTCATATCATTTAGCGATTGTTTATGGCTGTTTGGTCATCAAACAGTCGACATCCTTTTTTTTAACAGTCGACATCTATTTTCTCATCAGTGACATCCAGTCTAATTAAAGTCTGTGCGTCAATGTGTCACGTTTTAGCGTGATCAAAAACAATAAACAAAAAACAGAAAGGTGCGGATCCAAGTGCAGATTATTTATTTACATTGCAGCCAACAAGGTGATAATACAAAGTAACAAATAAACAACAAAACCAGAAACTAAATCAAAGACGAGGCTCAGGAAAAACAAACTCAAACAACTAAACCTAATTAGAAAACAGACTAGACAAATGACACACGAACTAGACTAATGCAAACATACGAGAACAGGATCAGAAATACAAACTTGGAAATCTAAGACTTACTGGAAACTTGAACAAGGAAGACAAACGACGCGATCAAACATAGGTGGAATGGTAGAATATATAGTCCAGATAATCAACGGTAACACAAAACAGATGTGATGGCAGGTCAGTGTAGGTGTTCCGGTGTGTGCGGGGGGCATGTATGAAAATGTAGTTTTTTCCTGGGGCACTGTAGCACCTACAAAGTCCTAGAGCGCTACAGCGCCCTCAGGTGGTCACAGACGGATGTGACATTACCCCCCCTCTAAAGAGCGGCTTCCAGACACTCCCAGACTGGTTCCAAGAGGGGGGGCGGAGCGGAGCAGGAACAAAGGGAGGGATGGGAGGGCCAGATTAGGGTCAGGCACTCCAGCAGGAAGCCAGGGTGCAGCCGGGGAATCAGTCCGAAATGGGGAGGACCACCAGGGAGGGGCGGGAGGGATGACCCACGGACGATCCTGCAGAAAACACAAGGCAGGGAACCCCAAGAGAGCCAGCAGGAGAGGCAACTGGACAGGAGCCGGCGGGACTGGAGGCAGCTGGACAGGAGCCGGCGGGACTGGAGGCAGCTGGACTGGAGCCGGCGGGACAGGAGGCAGCTGGGCTGGAGCCGGCGGGACAGGAGGCAGCTGGGCTGGAGCCGGCGGGACTGGAGGCAGCTGGGCTGGAGCCGGCGGGACTGGAGGCAGCTGGGCTGGAGCCGGCGGGACTGGAGGCAGCTGGGCTGGAGCCGGCGGGACTGGAGGCAGCTGGGCTGGAGCCGGCGGGACTGGAGGCAGCTGGACTGGAGCCGGCAGGGCAAGACCTCTGGGAGGTGCCGGCAGAGCAAGACGTCTGGATGGCGTTGGTAATGCCAGGAGCCGGGCTGGGACCGGCAGGGCGAGGAGCCTGGGTGGCGCCGGCAGGGCGAGGAGCCGGGGTGGCGCCGGCAGGGCGAGACGTCTGGTTGGTGCCGGCAGGGCGAGACGTCTGGTTGGTGCCGGCAGGGCGAGGAGTCTGGGAGGTGCCGGCAGGGGGAGGAGCCTGGGTGGCGCCGGCAGGGCGAGGAACCTGGGTGGCGCCGGCAAGGCCAGAAGCCAGACTGGAACTGGCATTGTACTGCGCTCTGGGGCTGGAGCCGATACTGGCGGGCGCTCTGGGGCTGGAGCCGACACTGGCGGGTGCTCTGGGGCTGGAGCCGACACTGACGGGCGCTCTGGGGCTGGAGCCGACACTGGCGGGCGCTCTGGGGCTGGAGCCGACACTGGCGGGCGCTCTGGGGCTGGAGCCGACACTGGCGGGCGCTCTGGGGCTGGAGCCGACACTGGCGGGCGCTCTGGGGCTGGAGCCGACACTGGCGGACGCTCTGGGACTGGAGCTGACACTGGCGGGCGCTCTGGGGCTGGAGCCTTCCTCCTCCTGCGCCGCCCTCGTCTGGTGGTTTGAGACGTGAGAACGGTGTCATCTGGAGAAGGAGCTTGCTCTGGAACTGGAGCTGACACTGGCGGGCATTGTGGGCATAGGGCAGAGGCTGAAGTTTCACACAGCTCCAGAAGACTCTCCAGGGGCTCTGAGAAGGGTATTCTTCTGGTAACCCGACGCGGGTAAGTCCGTAACTCCAGTCCTGCCTCTCTCCTCTTTCCTTTAGTTAAATCAGCTGGCCCCGAAAATATCCCTCTCTGTTGCCATCTACTCAGGCCTCCCTCCTGAGGGTTCTCCTCCTTCAAGGCAACAGAGAGGGGGGAGCCAGCGATTAGCAAAGCCTCCTCCACAAACCGATACAGGTTCCAGTCATCCTCGTATTGCGGCATGCGTGACCGGACGGGTTCCAAAAGTCCTCCCCGAAAAAACATCATTAGCAAGATGTCACTGTGAGAGCTCTTCGCAGCTAATTGCAAAAACTCCTTTATATATCGCTCAATAGAGCGATCACCTTGTTTAAGGCGCACTATGATATTATCTGCTGGATCCATTTATTGATCGCGTCGTTCTGTCACGTTTTAGCGTGATCAAAAACAATAAACAAAAAACAGAAAGGTGCGGATCCAAGTGCAGATTATTTATTTACAGTGCAGCCAACAAGGTGATAATACAAAGTAACAAATAAACAACAAAACCAGAAACTAAATCAGAGACGAGGCTCAGGAAAAACAAACTCAAACAACTAAACCTAATTAGAAAACAGACTAGACAAATGACACACGAACTAGACTAATGCAAACATACGAGAACAGGATCAGAAATACAAACTTGGAAATCTAAGACTTACTGGAAACTTGAACAAGGAAGACAAACGACGCGATCAAACATAGGTGGAATGGTAGAATATATAGTCCAGATAATCAACGGTAACACAAAACAGATGTGATGGCAGGTCAGTGTAGGTGTTCCGGTGTGTGCGCGGGGCATGTATGAAAATGTAGTTTTTTCCTGGGGCACTGTAGCACCTACAAAGTCCTAGAGCGCTACAGCGCCCTCAGGTGGTCACAGACGGATGTGACACAATGTGTGTAAAGACTTTGGACATCTTCTTGGACATTTTTAATGCTTCCAATAGGTTTGCTGAATTTATAAAATGCCCATGTCTTGATGTTGTTCAGTATAATGCGATTTACTTTCTATGTGCGATTAGATTTGACAGGAATCACAGGACTGATTTTTCTACTTTAGCCAATCACCATAGACAAGAAAAAAAAATTGTGACTGCAGGTTGTAGGAAAGTAATGGAGTAAAAAAGATACTGCACAAAAAAATGTACTCAGGGAAAGTAAAAGTACACATTTTTTAAAACTACTTAGAAAAGTACAATTCCTGAGAAAAACTACTCATTTATAGTAATTTGAGTATTTTAATTAGTTACTTTACACCACGACTACACTTTGACAAATATGGACAGCATAATGTACTTTTGAGGCTTTTTAATGTGAGAATGTAGTTGTTTAGATTTCAAATATGCAGTTTATTTATAAAGACCGTGCCTATTTTAACTTATAATTTTAAATATATTTTTTGAGATGCAAAAGCAAAGAAAAGAGGGTTGAAGTTCTGCCACAAGATGGCAATAGAGGCAGCATAATAAGTACTTAGGGAAGAGAAACTCAGTGCAAATGTCAAATTACAGCAAATGAAATCATTATAAAAGTGTTAAGTGACTTTCTAAGTCGATCTCTCTTTTGTTTGTTGTAGTGCTGTATTTATACCATGGTAATCTGGCAGTGTTTGCTTTGCCTTTGCTTTTTCAGAGTTAATTTTTGTGATCTCCCGATTGCAACAGAGAAATACTAGGAAATCTCTGTACACGGATGGCATTTCATGCCGTTCAGCCTTAAAATCTTAAAATGTGAGCAAAATCACCTGTTTTGTTATCACTTTAGATATTACGCTACAGAATCATTCAAATACTAGCTCTAAAGTGACGTTGGTGAAGTAGCAAAGGTTTCTGCTGTTCTGACAGATGTGAATAAATGGCGGAAGAAAGTAGTCCCTCGTACAAAAGGATTTTTGAGACTCTCTGTGTTTGACTTTTTTTATATACACGATTATGCCGCTGAACTATTTTATAAATGCAATATCACACTCATAGCAGTACAATACGGCTGTACATCATCACTGGTGGGACACTAAGGCACTCAGCCTGCTGCCTCCCACTAGTGCTGATATACTTCTACGAGTGTGATATTGCGCATATATAATAGAGTATATAATTATTAATATTTATTAATGGTGAATAATAATGTTGTCTAAAAATATATTATATACATCTGTAATATACAATATAAACATCTTGAATTTATCTGTAATTTTATTTTTGACCAATTGTTCTATTATGCCCTAAATTACAATGTTTTAAATATTCCACTTATGAGAGAATATTCTTTAAAAAAAAAACTTGAGCATTTTTTAATATTTTGTCCTATAGTGGGGTCCAAAATAGTTATCTAATTAATTTACATAAACATTTGCATTTGATATTTGCATAAAAGACAAAAAATGTATATTCAATTGAAAATTAGCTGAGAATACACTTATAAATTTATATATTTTTACACTGTATTTAACTGTAACATGAACTGTATTTTAATGTAAGACAGTTATGCTATATGGTACTATATCTTAAAGTTGCGTTGTGAAAATTATTGTATATTTTACAGTAAAGATATATAATACTGTAAATACATATGGAGCAAGATAATTGTTGATGCATGTAAATACAGTAGGTTTGCTGTAAGTTATTGGAAAATATTATATTTTATCAATTGTTTACATATTATGTAATAATTTTTATATTTACTTATGCGGATGATGTGGTGGCTCAGTGGTTAGCACTGTTGCCTCACAGCAAGAAGGTCACTGGTTCGAGTCCCCGCTGGGCCAGTTGGCATTTCTGTGTGGAGTTTGCATGTTCTCCCAGTGTTCCTGTAGGTTTCCTCCAAGTGCTCCAGTTTCCCCACAGTCCAAAGACATGCACTATAGCTGAATTAATTGAATAAATTAAATTTTCCTTAGTGTATGAGTGTGTGTGAATGAGTGCATGGGTGTTTCCCAGTACTGGGTTGTGGCTGGAAGGGCATCCACTATGTAAAACATATGCTGAAGTAGTTGGCGGTTCATTCCGCTGCGGCAACGCCTGATAAATAAGGGACTAAGCTGAAAAAAAATGATAGAACGAATGAGTGAATATTTCCTTACATTTCAGTTGCACTGTGGGCTTGTTGAAGGCACTCAGTTAACATTTTAACTCTCTTCTGAATTGCGAGATGTTCTACCGCCTGTCCTGAACCCACATGCCCAGGTACTGGAGGTTTTAGAGGGTACCAAGCTGACCGTGAGCTGCTCCACTGTGATCTCCTGTCCCTCAGTGCAGCCCTTGATGCAGTGGAACACACAGCTAGAAGAGCTGCTGCCACCAGCTCTCCAGGTTGAATAACACTCATCATGAGTTCATCATGCTTGCAAACTACAGCTGATGCATTATTAAAATGCTTTCTTCTCTTTATTGTCTTAAGAAGGATGAGGTTGGACAGACATTGCTGGTCTCCTCTCAGATGTTTAACGCAACGCCTCTGAATGACCAGTTTAAAATCTCCTGCTCCCTTCTGTACATGCAGGGCACCAAAACACCAGCTGAGAGCAGCATTACCCTGAGAGTCCTGTGTAAGTGAGAAAGAAAAACAATCATCTAGTTATGAGTGAATTGCTGTGGTATTCAAATTTAAAGGGGGCCTATTATGTCACTTTTTACAAGATGTAAAATAAATCTAAAAGTTCCTACACACCGGGGCTCTTTTCGTTTGCGTTTATAGTCAGCGTTTTTCGAGACATTTTTCCGTATTCAAACCCAAGCAATTTTCACTGGCGTCAAGCAGAAGAGGATGCAAATCACTCCTTGACGTTAGATGGCGCTACACAACTTTAAGCTTCTGACACCCGCTTATAACACAGAAGAAGAGGAGGAGAGGAAGATCACATGCTTGTTGTTAAAGTTACTGGTGACTCGAACTAGCATCAATGGTTTAAGCTGCAGCGCAAGCTCAAGCGATAAAGAAATGATTATTGTTCACAAGAGCAATAAGCAGCTAAAAGTTCATGTTGCCTCTTCTTCAGTGTGCACTCGCATTGACAGTTTTGCGCTTGAGAGCCTCCAAGTGCTGTTTACTGTAACTTCAGCAGCTCTGTGTACATGAACAAAAGTGCCGATCTGATTGGTGGAGAAGGTTTTGACGCAGTGCGTCAAAACTAAAAAACGAGCATGAGGCGTTTTTTTTTTTTTAATTTAAATGACGCTTTGCGCCTGGTGTTTTGCATGTTGGTGGGCACGATCACATTGGCGCCCTTTATTTAGTCACCAGGCGTTAAACGTCAACGAAAAACACAAGCAAAAAACGTCTCGGTGTGCACGAGCCTTAAGGGCATACTCACACTTTGTACAGTTGACTTGAACTGGGCCGAAGCTTTTGACACTCATAAACAATCATAAAGTCCTTGTTCTGCAGGAATTAGGAGGTTTGCTGAAGGTGCAGCTGTCGTGCAGTGAGGGGTTTGCGCCTTTAATAATCTACGACAGTTTGTGTTCATTGAACAGTAATAATGATTAATAACATATGTAACAGTCCAGTAAAAGTCACGTCTCGTCTTCAGTTTTGGGCTCAGGCGTGAGCCTAAAGGCTTAGGCTGTACTCACACTAGGTACAGTTGCCTCGAACCGGGCCAAAGCACGCTTGTCCACCCTCCCGTCTCCCCCGACGGCCCGCGCTCACACCATATCGGGCCTCGGCACGCTTACGTCATCGCTGCTGCGCTGTTCAGAAGCGCTCTCTATGGCAAGCCTTTTTAGCATTTAAATCTTTGTTCTGACTCCATAAATATATTTAGAGATATCTCTAATTATATTTTGACTAGTCATAATTATAATTCGACTAGTCAGAATAATAATTAGAGATATCTACAATTGCAATTGTACTAGTACGAAATCAGATTGGAGATATCTGCAAATATATTATGACTAGTCATATTCCTCCATTCGCTTCCATTGAAAAATATTTGCAGATGTCTCTTAATGAGTTTTGACTAGTCACAATTGTAATTAGAGATATCTCTAACTGAGTTTTACTAGTCATAATACATTTGGAGATGTCTTTAATTCGTAATATTTAGAGATATTTACAAATATATTTGAAGATATCTCTAATTAATTTACTAATAGTCGAATTACAGTTGTAGATATCTTGAATTGGATTTTTGACTCACACACAAGCGTACCGCGCCAAAGCCCAAGTGTACCGCGCTCAGGCACACCTCTTCCAACCGGGCCAGGGCCGGCCAAGTGAACCGTGCTTGAGCCCGATTCAGCGCACTCACACTTCTCAAACGATCAGGGAAACGGGCCTGGGCACGGTACGGATGGCATAGTGTGAGTAGGCCCTTACTCACACTATGCCATCCGTACCGTGCCCAGGCCCGTTTCCCGGATCGTTTAAGAAGTGTGAGTGCGCTGAATCGGGCTCAGGTTCACTTGGCCGGCCCTGGCCCGGTTGGAAGAGGTGGGCCAGACACGGTTCACTTGGGAAAGTGTCTGGCTACAACACAAAGTTAGTGGTTTTAATCTACGGTAGCCTAGGGCACATTCATAAACTGTGTGTGAGGGGACTACAAATTTCCGGACTCAGTAAAAAAGACTCTAAACCAGAGGTGGGCAAGCTACGGCTTACAGACATGCTGAGTTAGTTAAAGTAATTTCAAGAAGGGGGAATGCACGACATGGGGGTTGTAGGGGTATAGTTAGCTGGGGGCTGGAGTGGTGGTTTGCGTTTTGGCTGACAAGAGACTTGGGATGTCTGCCATACTATAGGGAAGATGGAAGTCAAAGTGTTTCTGCAGACTGTTGTAGATGTTGTATGAAGTGTGACTATAAAAAAACTTAATTGATTAATCAGTTAATTACCATCAGAAGTTATATCAGAAGGCTTTATTCACACTTTTGCCACAAAATTGTGTTTGAGCATGTTGTAAAAGTAATTTTTACATAATAGGTCCCCTTTAGGGTGACACGGTGGCGCTGTGGGTAGCACGTTTGCCTCACAGCAAGAAGGTCACTGATTCGAGCCTCGGCTGGGTCAGTTGCCGATTCTGAGTGGTGTTTGCATGTTCTCTTCTTGTTTGCGTGGGTTTACTCCACGTGCTCTGGTTTCCAAAGACATGTGGTATAGGTGAATTGGGTATGCTAAATAGTCTAGTGTATGTGTGTGTGAATGAGTGTGTATGAATGTTTCCCAGTGATGGGTTCCAGCTGAAAGGGCATTCGCTGCGTAAAGCATATGCTGGATAAGTTGCCGGTTAATTCCGCTGTGGCGACCCCAGATTAAAAAGGGACTAAACTAAAAAGAAGATGAATGAATGAATGAAGTTGAAATCTACAGGTAACACTAATACATAATAAACATGTATAGTCGTGCAATGCTAATGTTATTAACATTACAAACACAATTTGACAGATTTTCACTGAAATATCTAGTAATATATAGAAATATATAGTTCTGCTGACTAATGTACTTACATTGTTTTGAATAATGTTCTAATCCAGAGAAATAAGCCATTTTATCTAGCAGCACAGACGCTGTCCTGTGTAGGCATGCTATGACATCAAACACCCTCGATTTCCAGACAGTTTGGTCATCAAAATATGCCTTCGCTTGAGGTGAATGTGCGACCTCTAGCGGCGAAAATGACTTAATGTACCTTAAATACTGGTGACTGCTAACTAGTTACTCTAGCCATTATATTGATGATTGTGAGCAGGGCATTTATTTCATTCACCTTGTCGTCTGTAACCAAAGAGCATTCAGTATTATTGGAACAACATTAGAACTTCTGGATGAACTTTTTTTATTTTACAATCCTAACTTGTATAAGCAAATAGCCTTACCATTTAAGCACATTGGTCGATTTTCTCTTTCAGATGCTCCCAGAAACACCATAGCTCTGGTGAGCCCATCGGGAGTGTTGTCTGAAGGCAGTGTGGTCACGCTGAGATGCCAAAGTGATGCCAACCCTGCAGTCCAGCGCTATGAGTGGTACAAATACAATGGAAATGGGAAGCTTGAGCTGCAGAATCAAGGACAGACTATCACAATGACAGCCGGGGTTGACGTTCAGGGACTTTATGTCTGCAAGGTCTACAATAATCGTGGGATTGACCAGTCCAAGGCTGTCTCTGTGAGCATAAATGGTAAATACTTTTTCTGTTGGGAAACTCTTTAGGCTACAAAATGATTTAAAGGCATAGTTCATCCAAAAATTATTTTGGGTTTCTTTCTACTGGACACAATGGAAGATATTTTGAAGAATGTCCAAAAGTGGTAGCCACTGACTTACGTAATTGGATTTTTCATACGCTTTAAAAAATGTAATGATGTAAAGTCAAAAACAACTAATAAATTTGTTGCTTTAACTAATTTTAATAAGTTAATCAGGTTTCAACTACATTTTTCAAGCTATCCAAAGTTTAACTTAACATTTTTAATCAGTTTGATTGGAGTTGAGATGACTAGAAAAGTTTTGAAGTCAGCAAGTTTTTTTTTTTACAGTGTACTAAGTCAGTAGAAGCAGCACGATGGCACAGTGGGTAGCATGTTCGCCTCACAGCAAGAAGGTCGCTGGTTCAAGCCTTAACTGAGTCAGTTGGCATTTCTGTGTGGAGTTTGCATGATCTCCCCATGTTCATGTGGGTTTTCTCCAGGTGCTCCGGTTTCTCCCAAAGATAGGTGAATTGGGTAGGCTAAATTGTCCGTAGTGTATGTGTGTGTGTGGATGCTTCCCAGTGATGGGTTGCGGCTGGAAGGGCATCCGCTGCATAAAACATATGCTTGATAGGTTGTCGGTTCATTCCGCTGTGGCGATGCCAGATTAATAAAGGGACTAAGCTGAAAAGAAAATGAATGAATAAATGAAGTCAGTAGTTACCAGTTACCAAGATTCTTCCAAATATCTTCTTTTTTTGAGAAACTTATCAATGTTTGGAACCACATGAATGTGAGAACATTATTATTTTGGGGCGAACTATGCCTTTAAATTAGTTATTTCAAGTTAACTTAATTTTCTGCAAATTATTAAAGTTTTTAGCAATGATCAAGATCACATATATACTGTCACCATATTTGTCAGGTTTTAGTCCTCATCTGTGTAGAAATTGTTTCGGTAACATTTTATAATAACTACACACTTCATAATAACTACATGTTAGTCAGCAGTTTATAAACATTGCTGAATAACAGGAGTGTCAAAATAAAGCATAAAATTGATAAAACAAATACAGTATAATAATTGAACAATATATTATTATACAACATTGCAATGTTATTTAGCAATGTTTATACTGTACAGTAAATTTATTTTAGATAAGATTGCAAATGAAATGAACAGAAATGAATTAAGTTGTTTATTTTCTTTTTTTCTGTTTAGAAGATAACTGAGTCTTTAATTGCCATTTATAATGGATTTACAAAGCATAAATAGATTAGGGTCACAAAACTAGATAAGGTTGAGTTAATAAAGCATTTATTAACATACAAATTAGCTGTTATTAAATGCCTAAGTAATTAGACATTAAAAATATTCATTTGAATAGTTTATTAATCCTTTACTTGTGCGTTCTGAATGATCTTTAAAAAAAACACCAACTATTCTTAAACAACTTGATTGTAAATAATGCAATACTTAATTAAGTAATGAAAAACAGATCATTAACATAGTATGAAAACACAATCATTAAGCACATTTTCAATGTGCGTTTAAATCAAGAATACAGAATTTGTAGCTGTATTTATAAACTGCTTCCTAACATTTATTAATGTAGAGTTAATACTTAACAAATATTGCATTGACTATTTGCTAATGCTTAATAAATTATTCATAGTGTGAAGTTACTATAAAGTATTACATATTGTAGCGAGGCAGAGGGAAAACACAAACACCGTAGATGAAGTTACAAACAATGCCCCGGAGGGTGCTTTTATTTACAAGTGATAAAGGGGTGAATGAGTGCTCTTCTTAGAGGTGCGTGCTCAGGTGCTCCGGGGAGAAGGTGAAGACTGGTGAGAGGGATGGTGTTGGATCGGTCACGAGCTGGATTCGGCTGTGGGAGAGACAGAGAGAGACAAGCGTTAGCGCAGGGAGTCATCTGTAATGAAGCTCACTTCCTCCTGTGTGGGGCTGGCTTTTATCTCTCCCTGGCTGATGAGGTCCAGCTGTGAGCGATCCGAGGTTGATGAGAGATCCAGCTGGTGTGGATTTGTGCCCAGGGCGACGTGGTATTACATGGCTCGCTACATTCCCCCCCCCTTAGCGTCGTCCTGGTCCTGGGTGTCCTGCGAAGGAAGAGCAGTGTATTGAGAGGGGGGGTAGAATGTTTCGACAGACCTGCCCATCCTGACCAGAGCCGTGAGAGTCCGTCTGCGTTTCCGTGGGAGGCCCCGGCTCGATGTTGTACGTCGAAGTTGAAATCCTGGAGCGACAGGAACCACCTGGTGACCCGAGCGTTGTTGTTCTTTGCTGTCGCCATCCATTGTAGCGGGGCGTGGTCGGTCACCAGAGTGAATTTCCTGCCAAGGAGATAGTACCTTAGCTCCAGGATTGCCCACTTGATCGCCAGGGCCTCCTTCTCCACCGTTGCGTAGCGGGTCTCTGCGGGGGTCAGCTTCCGACTCACGTACATTATGGGATGTTCTTCATCGCCGTGGACCTGGGAGAGGACCGCGCCCAGGCCCGAGTCGGAAGCATCCGTCTGTAGAATGAAGGGGCAGCCGAAGTCAGGTGCGTGCAGTACCGGTGAGGACGTGAGGGACTTCTTTAGGGCTCGGAACGCATCGTCGGCTTCCTTGGTCCATCTTATCCTCTCCGGCTGCCCCTTTCTGGTCAGGTCTGTCAAAGGGCTGGCTATGGATGAGAAGTTAGGTATGAAACATCTATAGTAGCCCGCTAACCCCAGAAATGCACGTACCTGGGTCTTTGTGGTGGGTTGTGGAGTTTCCTGTAGTGCCTTGACCTTGTTTTGCTGTGGCTGTATGAGACCTCGTCCAATGTGGAACCCGAGGTATCTGGCTTCGGCTAGACCCAGGTGGCATTTCTTGGGATTAGCTGTGAGCCCAGCCCGTCGAAGATCTAAGAGCACCCTCCGTAACCGGGATAGGTGTTCCTCCCATGACTCTGAGTGGACGATGAGGTCGTCCAGGTAGGCTGCTGCATATGGCTGGTGGGGCCTCAGCAGGATGTCCATCATTCTTTGGAATGTGGCTGGGGCCCCGTGGAGCCCGAAGGGAAGAACCCGGTATTGCCAGTGCCCACCGGGTGTGGAGAAGGCGGTTTTCTCCTTGGCGTCTTCACTGAGTGGTAACTGCCAGTAGCCTTTGGTGAGGTCGATGGTGGAGATAAATCGGGCTCCACCCAGCCTATCCAGCAGCTCGTCCACCCGAGGCATGGGGTATCCGTCGAACTTGGAGATCTCATTGAGTTTCCTGAAGTCGTTGCAGAAACGGAGGGTGCCATCGGGTTTGGGGACCATCACTATTGGGCTGGACCACGGGCTACGGGATGGTTCGATGATGCCTAACCTTCTCATCTTCTGGATCTCCTCGTCGATAGCCAGCCTGCGAGCCTCTGGAACTCGATAAGGCCTTTGCCGGACGATGGTGCCAGGAGGAGTGATAATGTTGTGTTGGATGATGGAGGTTCGGCCCGGTTTCTCCGAGAACACATCCTTGAACTGACCAACCAAGGCTTGCAGCTCCGCCTTCTGGTTTGGTGAGAGTTGCTCACCAATGTGGACAACGGGAAGAGTTTCTTCAGCGAAGGCAACGAGATGACCTGGAGCTGCAACCCACTTCTTCATAAGATTTATGTGGTAGAGTTGTTCTTCCCGTCTTCGTCCCGGCTGACGGACTCGATAATTTACCGGCCCTACCCTCTCTACCACGGTGTATGGTCCCTTCCAGGATGCGAGGAACTTCGACGTTGTGGTAGGTATGAGTATCATCACCTTGTCCCCTGGGTGGAACTCCCTGGGTTGGGCGGGCCGGTTATACAATCTCTGCTGGGCGCGCTGGGCTTCGGTCAGGTGTTGCTTGACGATGGGCATGATTTTGTCGATGCGTTCTCTCATGTCCCGTACGTGTTCAATCACCGACCGCTGGGGGGCTGGCTCCTGCTCCCAGGCTTGACGAGCCACATCCAATAGGCCCCTGGGTTGGCGGCCAAACAGCAGTTCGAAGGGGGTAAATCCTGTGGAGGCCTGGGGGACTTCCCTGATACCGAATAACACGTACGGGATCATGAGGTCCCAGTCGCGCCCGTCCTCTGCCACCACCCGTCGGAGCATCTGCTTCAGAGTCTTGTTAAAGCGCTCGACAAGGCCGTCCGTCTGTGGATGATATACAGAGGTTTTTAGCTGTTTTACCTTGAGTAGGTGACAGAGGTCTGCCATCAACCGGGACATGAAGGGGGTGCCCTGGTCGGTCAGTATCTCTGTTGGGATTCCCACTCGACTGCATAGTAGAAACAGCTCCTTCGCGATGGCCGATGACGTGGCTTTCCTCAGGGGAATCGCTTCAGGGTATCTGGTGGCATAATCGAGGATAACAAGGATGTGCTCATGTCCCCGGGCCGACTTCGGCAAAGGCCCTACCAAGTCCATACCAATTCGGGTGAAGGGCACATCGATGATGGGTAGTGGTATTAGAGGGCTGGGGGGTGGTCGTTGGGGAGACGTTCTCTGGCAGATGTCACATGCCTGGCAATACCTCTTTACTTCCCCGTCTAGCCCCGGCCAATGGAAACGGTCGCGGATCCTTTTCACCGTGTTGGCCGCTCCCAGATGTCCAGCCATCGGGTGGGTATGTGCCAGTTCTAAGACCGTCTCCCTCTTGGTCCTCGGGACGACCAATAGTGTCTTCTTTTCCCCCCGCCTCTCTGCGACACAGTACAGCAGACCATTTTCCACAATAAAATGTGGGAGGGGGTGAGGGCTGGGAAGTCGCTCATTACCTTCAATGATCCGTACTTGCGGCCAGCAGTGTTTGAGCGTTTCATCTTCCCTCTGTGCTCTGCCAAAATCGCCTCCTGCGGTTATCTGTTGAAACAGATCAAAGTATAAATTAGCAGAAATTGATGACTCACCCCCTCTATCGCTCTCGGTGGTCATCAGCGCTGGTTTGCGGTCCCGATGAGCCCGTGACTTGTTCTTCTTCTTTGAACGAGCCGATAGAGCGTGGTGGTGAGTGAGGAGTTCATCGAACCCCGGCCAGTCTCTGCCCAGTAGGAGGGGCACAGGAAGATCTGGAACAACCCCGACTTCGATGCGCCAGCTGCCTGGTTTCGCCGCGATGGTCACCCTTCGGGCGGGTACGTGGCGGGTATCACCGTGTACACACGTGATTGGAATAAGACTTTTACTTTCCTGGCGGTATTTCAAAGTCTTCGGGTGAACCAGAGTGATGGCGCTTCCTGTGTCTAAGGTGGCCGTTTGTGTTTTACCCTCTAGCTGGACTTTATGGGTGGGAGCTTCGGGAGGGATATTGCGGTGTACCGCGCACCCTGCTGTCCAGGCCGGGGTCGAGTGCGTCGTCGGCTCGGTGGGCATCGGCTCGTCCATCGGGCTGGGGACCGCTGGTCTGCCGCCTGGTCGCGCTGTGCCCTCCACCGGTCGCCAAGGTGCACTTACCCTCCGGGGTGGCAGAGCCGCTCTCTCCCCATTATCTCGGGCGATGTGAGCTTCAGCCAGCTCGATCGCCTCCACCAGGGTGGCCAGTGACTCAGGATTTCGCATGCTGGTGAGTGTTCGCAAACGTCGGGGTAACGCACGCATCATCTTCTCGATGATCACCTTCTCAGCGACCTGGACCGCCGAAGGATCTCCTCCCAATAACCATAGCCTTCCCAGGCGAGAAAGTTGAGCTGCTTGAGTTCTCACTGGTTGTTTCTCGTCGTAAGACCACTGGGAAAACTGTTGGGCTGCGCTGATTGTGGATAGCCCCATTCTGGCTAATATTTCCTTTTTTAACGCTTTGTAATCTTCATTTTTAGGTGTCTCTAGTGAAAAGTATGCTCGTTGCGCTTCTCCTGTGAGAAACGGAGCCAACATTCTCACCCAGTTTTCTTTTGGCCAGCCTTCTCTCTCGGCAATAACCTCAAAGGTATGTAAATAAGCGTCAATATCATCCAGGTCGCTGAGTTTAGTGAGATGATGATGCGCACTCACTTCGGGAGTCTGATGGTGTCTGGCCGCCTGGCGGAGCTGCTGTTCCAGTCGATCCTGTCTGGCTGTAAGCTGCTCAGAGATGGAATTCTGTTTCCTGGAGATCTCCGCTAGGTGGAGCAGTACCTCTTCCACCGACATGGCGACGGGATGTTGACAGCCGAGTAAGAGGAAGCGTGGGAGAGAGAGAGAGCGGATGCCTGTCTGTAACAAACACAGAGAAAAATTCAGCGGTTATTTTCTACTTAATGGTGAGTGTTTCTTCTGAATTTTTCCCTCTGCAATGCCCGCATTCTCCACCAGTTGTAGCGAGGCAGAGGGAAAACACAAACACCGTAGATGAAGTTACAAACAATGCCCCGGAGGGTGCTTTTATTTACAAGTGATAAAGGGGTGAATGAGTGCTCTTCTTAGAGGTGCGTGCTCAGGTGCTCCGGGGAGAAGGTGAAGACTGGTGAGAGGGATGGTGTTGGATCGGTCACGAGCTGGATTCGGCTGTGGGAGAGACAGAGAGAGACAAGCGTTAGCGCAGGGAGTCATCTGTAATGAAGCTCACTTCCTCCTGTGTGGGGCTGGCTTTTATCTCTCCCTGGCTGATGAGGTCCAGCTGTGAGCGATCCGAGGTTGATGAGAGATCCAGCTGGTGTGGATTTGTGCCCAGGGCGACGTGGTATTACATGGCTCGCTACAATATGTATGTAATTCAAAATACTTTTTTTTGTTTTGTTTTGAGTTTTGAGGTTGTAGGTTATGAAATGACCAACACAGGCTCATTCTGAAAATGTCCCCCTATATACATTTCTGGAGATCGCAAATTATGTAGCCAGAAGTACGTATGGATACATTTTGTCTTTAAAATGAAGGCGGCATGACGCCGTTCCTTTTCTCGCTTACCAGCTGACTGCTTACCTCCGTATAAAAGGTTTTTCCATTGTTTGTCCAGTTAGCTTGCCATATACATCGGTGGACTTGAGACGTAGAGAGGAGTTGACAACGAGATTCGAGTTCGGTGAAGAACGGTTCCAGAAAGCGTGTAAAACAAAAACAGAATCTAAAACATAAAATGAACAGGTAAATAAAAAAAAGTAAATAACAGGATGAAAATGTGGTAAAATCTGAAAACATGGTAAAAATCAGGCGAGGGCTTTTCTTTTTCTGACTTGCTTTTTAAAACTGTCAGTTGGGTTTAGGGAAAAGGGTGGATGGGTCAATCGGTGCTTTTAAAAACACTATCAGTAGGCGAGGGAGAGGGGGATAGATCAGTCAATCAGTCAGTCAACAGTGGCCTCTGGTGGAATTACGTGAAAACAGCAGGCACAAATGCCACTAATGAGACAAATTTGAGAACTGAAAAAGCGTAGACAGCGGCCTCTGGTGGATTTGCAAAAACAAAAACAGCAAAAAAGTAGCTTCTGGAACTTATTTTGCGCTCTCCAGAAATGTATATAGCGGTACATTTTCAGAATAAGCCTAGAACTATATTAAATGTCCCTCAATATAATTGTAATGTTTATAAGGCAGTCAGAATTAGGCATTCAACAACAAAAAAGTATTGTTTTAATGTAAATAGCTGCTTTTTTATGCAGCAAAAGCTACTTTGGGCAACAAAATAATAATGAGCATGCCAAACTGCAATAAAGACAGTATCACAGTAAAATAAAAATAAGGATCATAATATGCATTCATCATATCATATCACCCCTTGATGTTAAATGTTTTTGTTTGCTTGTGTGCACGTCTAGGAGCTTGACGTCTGCTTTCTTTTCATCATCCTGGACATCTTTATGTGTCACTGACCCATAATCGCTTTAGTGCAGTGATTTCATCTGAGCCTCACTAATGATTAGGTGATTCATGGCAGACAAACTCTTTGAAAAAAACTAGCGGTAGTGTTGATGTGGCTGAACAGTGGGCAATAACTGGACACACGGTCAGCTCCTGGTGTAAACAAGCAATTAAATCCAAAAGCGACACCAAAACCACATCAGAATACATTCGTAAGGGTATCAGAGGGAAATTAGTAGATGTGTAAACTCGCTTACCCTCAGAATATTCATTCTCAGACTGTGCGTAACTGCAATGTGGAAACGAATGTGTTTTTATGTGAACCTGAGTTATGGATCTCCTTGGGTGTTCGTGTGGGGGTATGCAAGTAAATAAACTGTTTTATATGACATTACGGTGACGTACTGTAAAACCAGCATATTAATCTGTCTGATTCAGGTTGCCACTGCTCTATTGCACCATACATTATATGCGGATTCCTGATGCTTTCCCTAATTCTCATTACCGCAGTGGATTTGGTCAAATACAAAAGGTAAGTTTTATTTGTAACATGTGGAATTATTACCGTGCAAATAATTTACAGTATCATCTGTATATTAATGCAAAGACGTGCAAAACGAAGATCATTTATGTAGAGAGCAAAGAGTAGGGGACCCAAGATAGATCCCTGAGGTACACCAGGGAAGAAGTTTCTAAATCAGTTGATTTGTAATTGGTATCTATTATTAGGGGTGGCACAGTGGCTCAGTGGTTAGCACTGTTGCCTCACAGCAAGAAGGTCACTGGTTCAAGTCCCGGTGATAGCGTGGGTTTCCCCTGGGTGCTCTGGTTTCCCCACAGAAAGACAGGTGCTATAAGTGAATTGGGTAAGGAGAATTGGCAATAGTGTATGAGTAAGTGTGTGAATGTATGGGTGTTTCCCAGTGCTGGGTTGTGGCTCATTTGCTGGAATAGTTGGCGTTTCATTCCTCTGTGGTGGCCCCTGATAATTAACGGATTAAGCTGAAGGAAAATGAATGAATGATTGACATCCATTATGGCAAGCCAAGTTAGCGTTTAATCTTTAAAATGTAGTAGTATGTATTTTCAGGCTACTTAAAAGTGCTGTATGTGATTTTTGACTAATATGAAGCAAAAAATACTATGATATGTTTGCAGTTGTTTAAGAAACATGCTAAGTTAACATATTAGTTTATGTAAAAAACAATGCTTAAGTGTTTAGTATGTGTAACACCACCCACTGCCGGTTTACCCAATTACTATTGAATTATTGAAAACTTTGTCAATATATGAACATTTTGCATTTGCACGCATTTACAACATCAGGTCTGCTTACGTCACTTTTTTTGGAGCAAAATAATTCAATTTTACTTTTATGAAGGTGCTGTTAACCTAACTGTTCTACATTTTACCATTATTGTTCAATACTATCATGATGTAGATAGTAAATAACTTTAATAGTTTTATTGTGAATAACAACAAATAGTAATTCCATTAATGTTCAACTGTAATGTAATCGTATCATCAGTATATTCGTATCAATTGCATTAAAATGATCATTAATTTACAATGGACAAAAATGATTATCATACACTGTAAAAAAGTTAGCTCAACTTAAAATTGTAAGGCAACTTGCTGCAGAGCTTTTGGAGCTGACTCAAATTGAGTCAAGGGCAGTACTTTGGTTATAAGTTAAGTAAACTCAAAAAAGCTGTGCAAGAAGTTGCCTTACAATTTTAAGTTGAGTCAACTTTGTTTTTGACAGTGTCATTTTGCTCTCCTACACTGAATTATACAACACTTTATGCATTAAAGATATTATGCTGTGTATATAAAAAGAAATGCTGTGTATATATCATGCCACCGTAGCATTAAACATTCAAATGATAAGAATAAAAAAGACAAGAAACAAATAACTAAAATACAGATTTACAGATCTCTTTTCATTTAATTATTTTATTTAACTATTTATTTTATTTATTAGTGTCATAAAATGTTGAATCCAAAACAACTAAAAACATTTTTAGAAAATAATAATGTTGTCATTTTTAGAATATTAAATTTAAATTATTTTAGATAAATTATATCATATTATATTATATTATATTATATTATATTATATTATATTATATTATATTATATTATATTATATTATGTTTATTATATTATATTATGTTATATTATATTATATTATATTATATTATATTATATTATATTATATTATATTATATTATATTATATTATATTATTCATTTTCTTTTCGGCTAAGTCCCTTTATTAATCTGGGGTTGCCACAGTGGAATGAACTGCCAATTTACCCAGCATATGTTTTACGCAGCAGATGCCCTTCTAGCAGCAACCCATACACAACCATTCACACACATACACTATGGAAAATTTAGCCTGCCCAATTCACCTACACCAAGTGTCTTTAGACTTGTGGGGGAAACCGGGGCACCTAGAGTAAACCCACGCCAACACGAGGAGAACATGCAAACTCCACACAGAAATGCCAACTGATCCAATATTATATTATATTATATTATATTATATTATATTATATTATATTATATTATATTATATTATATTATATTATATTATATTATATTATATTATGTTCTCTTCTCTTTTCAGCCTACTTAAAAGACTCCAAGTAAGTAAAACATTCCAAACACTGCTTTTAGGCAAACTCACTGAACAAAAACTAGGAAGATTTATTATCCAAAGGACATAGTAGAAATCCTCTGGATGCCAGATATTTATAATTTTTTAGTAATCCACATTCCAATTTAATTGCATGTATTTTCTGCTGTTAGGCTTCTGAAAATACAAGAGGACTCATGACATACGCCAGCCTGCACAAAACCAGCGACTCAGTATACAATGTCATACAGGTCAGATTTTCAATCATTTCATTATTATTATTATTATTATTATTATTATTATTATTATTATGAGACATTATGAACATGAAACTGAATCAGTAGTAATAAATTGTTGTTATTTTTTTTAAACCACACATAAAAAAAAACATTCTATTACAACTTAATTATGCATCTTGGCATGCAAGTATGCTGCTGCACCACAGTCGTACTTGTTGTTTCTCTGGAAAACAGTGGTTTTATTCCATGTAAGTTGTGTTTAGATATGATGGTGCTTTTTTATGACATAATTCAATCTACCGTTAAATCAACTAGTCAAATGGTTATCAAGTTCCTGAGGCAGGAAATAAAGAGTAGTATTTCTCTGAAAGCAGGAGTTGGTTAAGCATAATCAACACTGATATACTGATCATTAGATGTTCTGCTGAAATTCAGTATGTGCAAAAAATGACAGTTACATTTTTTGTTGTATCACAGTTGTTTTATTTGAAATTTGCCTGCTCCTCAAATATGTTTTTGTGTATAATTATACACATTTGCATTGCATAAAGGTCAAACATAAAAAGTTTACATGCATCAAAACACTAAACACAGCCTGTATGTATGTATATATATATATATATATATATATATATATATATATATATATATATATATATATATATATATATATATATATATATATATATATATATATATATATATATACAGTTGAAGTCAGAATTATTAGCCCCCCTGAATTATTAGCGCCCCTGTTTATTTTTTTCCCCAATTTCTGTTAAATTGTGGGAAGATTGTTTCAGCACATTTCAAAGCATAATAGTTTTAAAAACTCATTTCTAATTAATTTATTTTATCTTTGTCATGATGACAGTAAATAATATTTTACTTGATATTTTTCAAGACTCTTCTATACAGCTTAAAGTGACTTTTAAAGGCTTAACTAGGTTAATAAGGTGAACTACAAATAAGACTTTTTCTAGAAGAAAAAATATTATCAGACATACTGTGAAAATTTCCTTGCTCTGTCAAACATCATTTGGGAAATATTTAAAAAAGAAAATAATAATAATAATAATAATAATAATTCTGACTTCAAATGTATATATATATATATATATATATATATATATATATATATATATATATATATATATATATATATATATATATATATATATATATATATACATACATACACACACACATACACACACACTCACACTATATATAATATACACTATATATAATAATATAATATATAATAATATATAATAAAATAATAATAATAATAATATTTCTGACTTCAAATGTATATATATATATATATATATATATATATATATATATATATATATATATATATATATATACATACACACACACATACACACACACTCACACTATATATACAATATATATATATATATATATATATATATATATATATATATATATATATATATATATATATATATATATATATATACATACAATATACAATATAAACAATCATATATATTGTTTCTTTATTTTTGCTCTTTTTTAAATTTATATTTAATATTTTTTTATCAATCCAAAACATTTAAAAAAAAAATTTTTAAAAATTAAAAAAGTTTTCTTCAATAGGCTACTTACTAATCTAATGTATATACCGTAAAGCGTCCTATAGAAAATATTAATTTAAATGAGAGGTTTATGAGGGGTGTACTCATATATACTGATTACTGTAAACATCTATTTTTTACACAAAATACCCATAAGCGGTACTGAGTAAATGTGATGAATATGTGTTGCATTTATAGAATACTTTCTCTGTCTTTACTGCAGCCAAGAGCCAACAGATCTGAAGATGACTACGAAAACAGACACTTGAGCAAACAACAGTCCAGCTCCTAACTATGCAGCCATAAGAGTTAACAAGACACAAAGTGCTGTAGTGCCCACATTGTAGATGCAGGTTTCTGACTCCAATCATTTTCTCAGTATTTCGCAAAAATTAAATTGGCAAATGTGTAAATTATTCAATCAAAAAGACAAAACTGGTAACATCATACAGTTTATAGGTTCTTGTGTTTTATTTTGAGATGTATACACTACTGTTCAAACATTTGTCATTTTGTAAATAATTGAATACTTTTGTTCAGCTTAAAAATATAGTTATCAAAAGTGACAAACATGTTTATTGTATAAAGTTGAAGGATATTTATGTGTGAAATAAAGGTCGTTCTTTTAAAGAATGACAATGTTTTTGAGCCCCCCCCCCCCCCAACTTATTACTAAGTTTGTAACTGATTACTAAGTTTGGTGAACTGAATAGTGAATTTATTTAGTTCAGTCAACTTATTAGGGTTTTCAGTGTAATTATGGTATTCAAAACGTCAAATCTTATGCAGACAGCATACCAATACATTTTCCAAACATTCAGTTATCTGGACAATAAGAAAGTCCTTAGGCTGAGCTTCAAAACGCAAGGCTTCCCAACTAGGATTTCACAATAGGGTATATGCCCAAGCATGCTAATGGGACTTTTAATTTGCCAGTAACCTGGGTAAGCGCTTCCGGCGAACTGTATGCCAATGCAAAAACCGGCGCGTTTAAGGTCTGTTTTCTTCAAAAATCAGCGATCTCCACTAGCTGAGTGATATCCGATATAAAGTGGGTCTCAGATTGTACAAGAAACACTGCATTAAATTACATTTCCCCCCGCCATGTCTTTGTAATATGAGCATTTATTTTACCCCAGTATATTCAATGGAGCTTCTGCGCCAGCCTGCCAATTCTGATTGGCGCGTACGAGTAAACGGCTTTTTGTCTCGTTTTACGCTTGAGCAACTAAATGAATGACAAAGTTTATTTAACTGAATGTATTTTAATTACATTACAACATCGATGCTGTAAAAGGAACCGTATAAAATGGAAAAAAAAGTTCACAATAACACGTCACCGGAAGTTTATCAGTATGGGAAAAACACTAGCTCAGCATATACCCTATACAAACAGTTTGAAGTAGCTCCAAGCAACTATGCGTTCCCTCTACCACAACTGAATCTCTTCTTCATTCACCCACTCACTTAATATAGATTTCAGCTGTCTGACCATTTCAGGTGTCTGACCACCTCTAGTGCCCTGTAGTTTCATTTGAACAGCGTTTATACTAGTAAATAGTATTAAAACACTTCATATTGTAAAAAAAAATAACAATAATCATATATATATATATATATATATATATATATATATATATATATATATATATATATATATATATATATATATATATATATATATATATATATACAGTTGAGGTCAGAATTTTAAGCCCCCCATTGAATTTTCTTTACTTTTTTTATATATATATTTCCCAATTGATATTTAACAGAGCAAGGAAGTTTTCACAGTATGTCTGATAATATTTTTTCTTTTGGAAAAAGTCTTATTTGTTTTATTCCAGCTAGAATAAAAGCAGTTATTAATTTTTAAAAAGCCATTTTAAGGACATTATTATTAGCCCCTTTAAGCTATATTTTTTTCCCGATAGTCTACAATACCAAAAACTGTTATACAATAACTTGACTAATTACCCTAACCTGCCTAACTTAAAGTGACATTTAAAGACTTAACTAGGTTAATTAAGCTGTATAGAAGTGTCTTGAAAAATGTCTAGTAAAATATAATTTACTGTCATCATGGCAAAGATAAAATAAAACAGTTATTAGAAATAAGTTAATAAAACTATTATGTTTAGAAATGTGTTGGAAAAATCGTTTCTACGTTAAACAGAAATTGGGGAAAACAATAAACAGGTGTGCTAATAATTCAGGGGGCTAATAATTCTGACTTCAACTGTATACACACACACACACACGCACACACAAAGTATATATGTAAACACAATGTATATATATGCATGTGTGTAATAATATACTATGAAAAAATGTTTAAATAAATACATTCATTCATTCATTCATTTTCTTGTCGGCTCAGTCCCTTTTTTAATCCAGGGTCGCCACAGCGGAATGAACCGCCAACTTATCCAGCAAGTTTTTACGCAGAGGATGCCCTTCCAGCCGCAACCCATCTCTGGGAAACATCCACACTCACACATTCACACACACCCTTATACACTACGGACAATGTAGCCTACCCAATTCACCTGTACCGCATGCTTTGGACTGTGGGGGAAACCAGAGCACCCAGAGGAAACCCATGCGAAGGCAGCGAGAATATGCAAACTCCACACAGAAACGCCAACTAAGCCAGTTCAAACCAGTGACCCAGCAACGTTCTTGCTGTGAGGCGACAGCACTACCTACTGCACCACTGCCTCGCCTTGTTTATATAAATTTTAAACAAAAATTTAGTAGCCATTTATTCACATTATGATGAATAATTCTACCTGAAGCCATTTGTTTTCTGATTTTAGAAAAGACCTTGCATTTAAAAGGTTGCACATATTAGAATTTTACAGTCAAGACAACATTTGTGAAAATGACCTATTTTTTTTCAAAGGATGATTTTGAGCTCACTACACTTGAAATCTTAAGTTTATGCATTTTCATGGTACATAAGTTAAATTCACTCATATTTTAAGTGACAGGAACAAAACTTTTAAGTCATGTTCAGTCAACTTTACTTAATTGTTTAAAAAAAAGACAACATTAGGATTTACAGTGTATAGAAACATCTTTCACCACTGTATTAATTATGAATGCCCTTGTGTGTAGTGGACTGTGTGTGTTTGTGCACATAACACGTATTGAAGTAAGTGTGATGTCCTAACATTAACCGCACACTCATAGATACCCTGGAAAATAAATGCGATAAAGTGTTTTCCACTCACTCTCATTTTCAGTCACACCTTTAGTCACTCTCTCTCTTTAGTCTCCCTCCAGCATTCTTTACATTCCATTACTCACTGACAAGCAGATTAGAGATGAAAAACGCTGTGACGAAAACGGAATTCACACTCTGCTCCTGTGTGTGTTTGTGCATCACAGGAAGTCATTATTTGAGATGGTGACTAGTGAATCGCAGTTAAGTAAGAGGTCGGCTTTGTGTATTTCCATTTGCAAGACGAAGGATTCATAATTTGAAATCGCTGATTAATACGGTGAACATTCAGGACGTTGAATAAGTAATCACAAGCAACATATTGAGAAATCTAAATAAGGCAGTTGTGTGATGTCATGTATGGTTATTTGAATTTCAATACTTTCTTCTTTTTTAAAATTTCTTTTACTTTTTATGTCGTACTTGTACATATTTATAATACATTTAATTATTGTAATGTGCTTAAAAAAACATAAAAGTTTCTACTCTGTAAATATTGCTTGGTTCAACACAATTTCTTCATGTTGTCTTAATTCAAATCGATTACGTTAACCTTAATTGTTTTCCTGATGAAGGCAAGGGTTTGCTGAACCACGTAGGTGCAGTTTTAATGGAATAGCCATGTTAATAAAAGCTTTCTAAATAAAATTAAAAAGCCTTGGACTTAAAATTTTGCTCTTTATCTTTATGTATCCCTCACCCAAAGAGCACCGACACATTCATTTCCCCTGGAGCACTATAGGTTTACTTTATAGCGTTTACAAATAAAGTGGATCAAATGAAAGAAACATAAATAAAGTGACATAAAAAAGATGTTTTAAAAACTCAATAATTGTGTTGATTTAGCTCATTTAAAATAAGCAGTTTAAACAAGCAGCAAAATTCATTTATTGAGTGTCTATGCTTTAAATGTTATACTGTGATCTCTGGAAAAGACACTGTAAAAAGTGAGTAGTTACTGTGCTTTAAGTTAGCAAACCAATTGCCTTAAAAGCAACAAGTTGGCTTTACAAAAATAATGTAAGTAAATCTATTGTAACTTGGAATTATTAAGTTGACTTAATATTTATAATTATTTATAAATATTTTTCATAATATTTATAATTTTATAATAATTGTTTTATATAAAAAATACATATATACACACACACACCTTTGCTGTGCTTGGCTTTACAGCTCTTTAAAACCTTCAGAATCCAGCATTCTGTACATGCACATCTGGAAACTATTTACTATAGCAGAGGTTCCCAAACTTTTCAGCCCGCGACCCCCAAATTAACAATGTCAGTGACTCACGACCCCCATTTTTCAAGGTAGTTATACTGTAAATATATATACCTTGTAGACACAACTATAGGCATGTATAAACATAAGCACATTGACAACACATAAATGCAACAGTCTATTTACCATATATATTTTTTATATTCATTTATTAATTTATAATATAAAAAGTAAAGGCTGATGACTGATTTTTTTTTGTTTATAATAGATAATAATAATATAATAATAATTTTGTTTGGTCCCACTTTATATTAAGTTGCCTTAACTAATATGTACTTACACTGGTACTAATAGTTTGTTACAATGCACTTATTGTGTAAAAACGTGTATTTACTGTGTACTTATGCTTGATTAAATACATGTATGTAATTACATCTGTAATTAACTTTTGTAATTACATTTGTAAATACACTGTTGACCATCCCTTACTTCTTAACCTACCCTTAAACCTACCCATACCAGCAAACCTGTCCATAACCCAACCTCTATCCCAACTCAAAAGCACCACAAGTGTTCTCAAATACATTATAAACACAGTAAGTACATTGTATTTATTTTGTGATGTCAGTACATAGTAGTTGAAGACACTTAATATAAAGTGGGACCTATGGTCATTCAAATAGTTTAATAAAACTTATTTGAGTTTTGGAAATCACCAAGCGACCCCTTGTCATTGTGTCGCGACTCCCCAGGGGGTCCCGACCCCCACTTTGAGAACCACTGTACTATAGAAGGCTACAATGTAAATGCTTCAGCCAGCTGCGGTTTTTTATACATTAAAACTAATACAGTATATTCACACACAAAAAGGAACTTTAAAAGGCGGACACCTCTGACAGCTTTTCAGAACACAAGCGTACTCCATAGTCTTGAAAACGAAAGACAGAATCAAAATGTAAGGCACAAAACATGAAACGACAGATCTTAGCAGGTGAAAGGTCATCAAACAATAGCAATGGTGTTCGCCCTGGAGGAAAAGTCTTGTGATGATGATGTCACAAAATGGTTTAGGCTCCCTGATTATGATGACAGAGGCCTGGATCATCCCTGAAAAATGTGCATGTGAGAGCAAGTCTGTGTCTGTGAGGCCATAGTGAGACATGCAGTCATAGCTGACTGTTATGACTAAAACTATCCTGCCCGGGCTTGTTGGCCTGTATTGTGCAGAATATTAAAAGTAGTAGCCGGACGTTTTGCTCATTGACTGTTTTTTTTTTCAGCAGTTTGATTCGCTCGGCTGGAAAGAATGCGGTTTAGCTAAACATAACAGTGGTAGGCCGCGAAAGAGATTAGCGTCGGTAAGCCTGCGAGTTATGAAATCCACCGCCTTCTGATTTGTTTTGGGATTCCCCTTTTATTCAGTGATCTAGGACTTTTTGGACTGTAATCTTCCCTCCTCCTCCTGTCCCAGAGCCTGAGAAACAAATCCTACGAGACCAAGGATCATGTGCTTTTACCTTTGTAATGCGTTTCCTTGTTCAAAAGAATAGAAAACAGTGTTGATGTCTGTAACACAATATTGCTGAAGTGATTTTATACTTAAAGCATTACCAAGCATTTATTATTTTCAAGCATATAGTTCAAGTTTATTCACTTCATATGCAAATAAAGTGTCACTGATGACATTGTGGAAAAAGTGTAATTGGTCTCTAGTCACTCAATGAATTTTATTAGTTTCAGAATTAATTATGAAGCTGTATGTAAATGTATTCTTATATCATGACTGCCTTGTATTGTTTTTTCACAATGTGCAGGGTTCACTGATTTTATTTACAGAAGACACCCAATAAAAATATCATTCTAAATAGCATTATATAGCAAAAAAATATTGTCAGCTAGAATTAGAATAAAGTAAAACAAAATTTTAGGGCTTAAAAAGTCTTAAACTGACATAAATATTGTGATGTGTGTCTTAAATCATTTTAAACTGGTCTTAATTTTAAAAGACCAATCGCCAACAATCCATCTATATATTTTTAATATAAATATTGAAGTTTTTTATTGCAAAGAGATACAATTTATAACACCTGCTAAACATTTTACAGCAAATTATCTTCATTAAATTCCCTAATCAGGAACAGAAAACTAAAAACATTTACACAATTCCTCACGATTATAACAGCAATATATTCTATTATCTTCCATTTACACAAAAATCTGCATAAGGGTGAGTGGACATAATCTTTATAAATAGGCATGAAACATAAGGCTTTATAACAAAAATGCATTAGGTTGAATAAGATTTATACTCTATTAATTTGGACAAAAAGCAAACAAATATGCATTTTTGTAATTTTCTTCAGAATCAATACACATTTGACAATGCTAAACTTGTCATTAAAAAAGAAACAAGTTGAAAAAAAGTGTATACAACTACACAAATTAGGATATGTGGTTAAGAAATTACTGCATTTGTTTTGTTTTTTTCCTATTTTTTTGGCCCAACCGGGCTATTACAAAAAAAATCAGTGTTTAGCCCTGTATACATCTAAAAGTTCATTCATAATTGTCTTAAAAAGGTCTTAAAAAGTCTTACGTTTGATTCGATGAAATGCTTTTGATATGATATGCTTTTTATGTGATTTGCAGATATTTTTTGATCATTTATAATTCAAATTGGTCTCTGCTTTTTAACTTTTGGTGTTGAAAAGTTGAGCAACGCAAGTTTTATTTATATTTTTAGCAATCTGAAACAATAGATTGTTATTTTAAATATTCATTCATTTTCCTTTGGCTTAGTCCCTTTATTTATCAGGGCTCGCTATGCTCAGCATATGTTTTACGCAGCGGATGCCCTTCCAGTCACAACCCAGTACTGGAAAACATCCTTACACACTCATCCACACACATACACTATATGGCCAATTTAGTTTATTCAATTCACCTGTACCGCATGTCTTTGGACTGTGTGGCAAACCAGAGCACCCAGAGAAAACCCATGCGTTCACAGAGAGAACATGCAAACTCCACACAGAAATGCCAACTGACCCAGCCAAGGCTCACACCAGCAACCTTCCTGCTGTTAAGGCGATCATGCTACCCACTGCGCCCCCGTTACACCCAATTTATATAAAAAAAAATCTAAATCTTTTTTGCCCATATTTTTAAGCTTTTTAATATGCAGCACATTTTGCATAGAATAATCTACAAAAAAGTTGCAGTTTAAAGAATTGATTTCACTAAATGATTTTTTAAAAAGTATAAATGATTTAGAATTTGAAACACTTGCAGATGTTTTGAATAGTTGGTTTGTCAATGTGTGATTCTTGTTAACTGTTAATTGTGTTTTTTGTTAATTGTGTTAATTGTTTGCAGTGTAGGGTAAAAAGTAATGTATTACAAGTTCATGTCTACCTTATCTCTTTAAAAAAAGTAAACAATGCAAATTACAATAAAATAAAATAACACATATATATTCACATTGCGTCCCTAAAGATTAACTAACACCATTCGATTTTAAGTTTTTAAGATGACTACAGATTGTGATATATTACTTCTTAACAATGTTTGTTGGTTGTCTGTTAGACCCATGCGACATGTATACTTCCTAATCGTGGCCAGGACGCTCTTGTAAAAGAGATTTTTAATCTCAAAGTTTCTTTCCTGGTACAATAAAGGTTCTAATAATAATAATAAAATGTTGACATTTTATGTTCACAAAATTAATTTTAAATGATAAAGAAGCAACTTTAGTTAACCTAATAACCAGGTTAAGCCTTTAAATGAACACTTTAAGCTGCATAGAAGTGTCTTGGAAAATATCTAGTAAAATATTATTGACTGTCATCATGGAAAAGACAAAATAAATCAGTTATTAGAAATGAGTTACTAAAACTATTATGGTTAGAAATGTGTTGAAAAAATCTCTCTGTTATACAGAAATTGGGATAAAAAATCAGCAGGCGGGGGGGGGGGGGCTAATAATTCTGACTTCAACTGTATATATATAATAAATAAATAACTAAAGTGTTTATTGTTTCAAATAAATTTTGTGAACATAAAATGTCAAAGAAATATCCCAGTGCTGGGTTGCAGCTGGAAGAGCATCTGCTGTGTAAAACATATGCTGGATAACTTGGCGATCATTCCGCTGTGAGGGAAAAAAGGACTATGAGGTGACTCCTGATGAATAAAAGTGACTAAGCTGAAAGTATGAATGAATGAATAAATGGAAATGTCAGATTTCTTCTGTTAAACATACAATACATACAGATACACACAATCGGTTTTGTTGCAAACTCCAAAACAGCTAACCTTTTGCCCTAGCAGGAAAAACTGAAAGTGCCACTTCTGAAAATAGTTATTTTAGTGTCTGATGCCAGACTGTTGACTATGATCCATTCATTAACACAGGAAAGGATGTTGTTTCTGCTTGATCATGCATTCCTTTCCAGGAATTTAAGCAACTCAAAGAATCCACCCACTTGGGCTAAATGTGGCTTGTCTTCTGCTGTAAACGTATCCAATTATGACACAATGAGCTGCTGCCTACCGAGCATTAACAATCCACCTCTCCGCCCCTGCTCTCTGAAAAAAAAGGTTGCTGCATCAAAGAATATGATGCAGCTTCCGATGCTGCTGAATAACGGTTGGCCTGGACAATGCTAAACATTTAGTGACAATGAGGTACATGACTTCAGCAAAGGATTAGGATACTCTGTATAGTGACGTGACTAACGTTTTTTCCAGACTTCCACTGGGAAGGGCATTAAGGTGTGTTTACAGTCCACTCAATTTCCAACTGTTGCACTGGAGAACATGAGATCATAAATGATGAAGTCAATCTGAAGATTACTACTCACAATAGCTTGTAATTGAACACTTTCAATGCTCTTTAAATGAGTCACGGCTGACTGAGCGAAGATCAGTAATAAAGTTATCAGTTACTAAAAAAGCACTTTCAAAGTCAGCATTAAATGGACAGAAATAACGACAATGATCCATTCAATTCCCAATGGACTTCCATTATTTCCACTGATTCCAGAAGCTGTTTTACTCATACACAAAGTCCTTTGAAATGCAGAGAAAGTTGACATATTAAGCAACGTCAAGGCAAGTCATTTCACTCTGTGGCCCTCTTTGATACGCTACTCGGGCATTGCTTACGATTAACTTTCCTATCAGGAATCACCAATACAACTAAACAAAAACTGTCACTTTAGTTTCATTTCTAAATGTTCAAATCACCCAACATCTGCAAAAACTTGCATCTGGTCCAAGCCCCTTCCCTGGAGAATCCTCAGTGTATAGCAATCTATTATTGAATGAATGAATTTGAATTGAATGAATTCAATTCAATGAATTTGCTCTTCAGTGTTTGGACTCTCAATAATGATTTCAAACCACACTGAACTGAGCTAAACTGAACTGAACTTAAACACTAAAAACTGAACTACCCTGATCCAGTTACTATGACCATTTATGTGAAGCTGCTTTGACACAATCTACATTGTAAAAGCGCTATCCAAATAAAGCTGAATTGAATTGAATTTAATATTATTGGCTCCTGTACTAGAAAGCGGGGCTTTGTTCGCCATATTGAATGTTACACGTTACCCCATTCAAAACTATAAGATTGACATGTTTTGTGTATTCTATAGTCTTTGCATTAGGTCCATCCTTCTAAAAAAAAAAGAGAGCCAATTACCAATTAGTTAAATCAAGTCAAAATAAATGATTCCTCCTTCATAAAGAAATAAAGAGCTGCTGCAAGGAGACACATTTGTGATACTGTATTGAACCATACTTTGACTATGATAATAGATACGAGCATGATCTTTGTCTCTTGATTTCATCATGCTCTCGTTTTCTAATTCTGCATTCAATAAAATTAAGATACAAATTATACCAAACAAAATTCATTTCAAAAAGATTTTTTTCCAAGAGAAATATACAAATTATAATTCACAAAATATATTTATATTTGACAACTGTAGTCTCATTTCACAAAGGATATTGGCCATTAGTAGTTGACGTTTTGAAAACTGAACTGGAACTAAATTATTAAAAATAAAATGGCAAAATTATTTTTATTTTTATTTTAGTGATCTGCTTGAGGTGGGTAAATTTAGTTTTATGCTTTTGATAAAGTAGCACTTAACTTAAGAGCCCTTAATATAAAGCTTAATATTAACTCTCAGTATTATACTATAATTTTTGGATTTCATTATTATTGTGCTGTCACCTCAAATGATCAAAATAATGCACTTTCTCCTGTTCTCTGATTGATTACTCAGCATAAAAACAGCCATCGCATCTGTAACTTGTAGTCGGTTTATTCACAAACTGCATATAATTATTTAGGCCAATTATTTATTTATTATTTATATAGAAAAATTAATATATAAAATAAAAAAAAGTAAAATATAAACAATAAAGAAAATGTAGATGAGATCTGTAAATAAAAACGTAAATGAAAAAGCTTATTTATTGCTGTCTTAGTCCCCTCACTTTAAAATAACAAACACTGTATATATGTCTATATTTAGGCTAAAACGCTGCTTTATTTATTTATTTATTTATTTATTTATTTATTTATTTATTTATTTATTTATTTTTTGTTTATTTGTTTGTTTATGTGTGTTTGTACAGTATGTTTGTCCTTTCATTTTAGTTGTCTTTTATTTCTTTTGCTTTAATTTCTGAAATGAATCCTCATTGCACTTAAGTGTACAATGATAATACTGTATATATCTGTTTGTTCGTTTCCCATCCCTTTGTGCGCCCTGGTGGCATAGTCACAAACTGCTATTACACCTAAAAACATGTTCTTAATCCCTTAAGAACCATGTGCGGCGGTAATGGTCATTTTGAAGTGTCACCCACTGTACACACAAATTGCTGTGTAAAATGCAAAGTAACAATGCATATACTGTATCAGAGTATATTCTCTGTAAACTATGTCTGAAATATGAATAAAAGTTGTTTATTGTGTTAGAGCTGGGAGTGCAAATGACACTTGGCATTGATTCATGATCTAGCGAGAGCACGTCTGCTAAGCGCAGCGTGTTTGAGAAGAGTGCCAAAACGCTTAAAGGAAGGGTTGTGTAGGAAGGCCTTATATGGTCTTGGTTTGGATGTGTTTTATGCAAATGACCAACCTTGTGCATGTTGCCACTCATTTATAATACTCGAAATTCAACCTATGCTGGGTTCACATGGATTGAGGAAGCCAGAAACCTCAGAAATGTGTGAATCCTGACATGTGCGCAACACTTTGAGAACAGGCTGTTTGTGCATAGTTTGACACAAACAACACTTATTTAACATGTATTGTACATGTAAAGTATCCACAAACAATGTTTACGTGATAAAGTTAGCATATTTTTTACCTTTCTGGTGCTATTCATGCGAAAATTTGCTTCTGTTTGCTCACTGGCAAACAGAATCTATAGATATAGATCTATAGATCTTCTAGAGTTTTTTATGTAATCTACTCATGACTAATTTTAATTAACATTTGCTATAGCAAGTAAGTAATGAATATTTATATAGCACATTTATTTTGTATGGCCATATATCCAAAGCACTTCACAATCATGATGGGTGGTCTTCTCCACACCCCCATCAGTGTGCAGCATGCACTTGGATGAAATGACAGCAGCCACAGGACAATGGCACCAGTGCGCTCACCACACAGCAGCTATTGGTGGACTGGAGAGACAGCGATAGAGTCAATTCGATGGATGGGGAAGATTGAGAGACTATGATGGGTAAAGGCAGATGGAGCCCAGGACACCTTAAGGCTATGAACACTAAAATGAAGTGCACGTACTGTATGTGTATGTACACACATGTTGTGAATTTTGGAAAAAAACTAATTGTGAGAAGTTTGAATATGCATACTAACTTCATTGAGCCTTATTTGGAAAAGAAGAAAATGATATATCCCAGTTTATTTAGCATTCACACAGACATTAAGGACAAATAAAGGCTGACAAAAAAAAAAACTAAATGTATTTCTACATGTTTTGAGAAAACCTACACAACATCCAAAACTATGCTAGGTGGCACATGTAATCCAAAACTAAAGGCTAGTCCACAACTAAAGACTAGTGTGCACATGTAATGACATATAAGTTAATATTGCATGAAGAGTTTTTAAAAAAAGAGACATTTCAGATACCTGAAATGCAAATGACCCATACTCGGAAATTGTCCTCTGGAAGCTTTTACACCTACAGTAATTGAACCACACTAAGTAATTTCAACAGAGTTCTCAGGGGTGTCCAAACTTGGTCCTAGAGAGCCGGTTTCCTGCCTGGAAGTTTCTAGTATACCTAGAAAGAACTTGATTAGCTGGTTTAGGTGTGGTTGGAATTAAACACTGGCCCTCTAGGACCGAGTTTGGACACCCCTGGGCATACCTCTGATTATTATTAGCAACCTGTGCATATTTTCATCTATTGTAATTCTCGGTTCATAGTTAACACAACCTGTATTTAATGTTCATAGTACATCCATTTGTATATATCACCATAGTTTTTCTAGAATTTGCACTTTATAACTTATTCCTATATCTTACACTTGCTACTATTGCACTCCTGATTAGACCTAAACTGGATTTCACAGATATAAATAAATAAATGTCATATATGAGCCATCTATTTCAGAATATTGCAAAAAATATATATATATTTTAACCATTTGAATTACAAATATGTACATATTTGTTTAAATATTTTAATTGTAATTTAATATACAATTGAAGCTAGAACTATTAGCCTTCATGTATATTTTTTCCCCAATTTCTGCTTAACGGAAAGAAGATTTTTTCAACACATTTTTAAACATAATAGCTTTTTTAATTATTTTTTTTTATAACTGATTTCTTTTATCTTTGAAATGATTTTTATCATGATGACAGTACATACAATTTGAATAGAAATGTATCAAGATATTTAGCTTAAAGTGACATTTAAAGGCTTAATAGGTTCGTTAGGTTAACTAGGCAGGATAGGATAATTAGGCAAGTTATTGTATAACAATGGTTTGTTCTGTAGACTATTGAAAAAAAAATTGCTTAAAGGGGCTAATAATACTGACCTTCAAATGTTTGTTTTATTTTTTTTTAAATATTATTATAAACTGTTTTTATTCTAGCCGAAATAAAACAAATAAGACTTTCTAATGATCCAACATTCTGTGAACATTTTCTTGCTCTGTTAAACATAATTTGGTAAATATTTGAATAAGAAGAAACAAAGCATAGAGGTCTAATCATTTTGACTTCAACTGTATACTGTATGTATGCTCATATATGGCCATATATCACACTTCCAGGGGATGCAGAGAAGACTCAGCATTGGCTACTCAAAATAGCTGTTGTCAGGATGTGTTGCAAATATGGCCACCGAGTGAATGGATATTCCTTGAAAGGGACTTCGATATACAATTCACAAAAGGATGACTACAACTTCCACCTCATGCCATCTTTAACTTTAGTTACAGTCTGCTGGGAGTTCCTATACAGTGCCACTGCATACACCAGACCGCAGGAGTCTCACCACTTCCTCAAGACGTACAGGATATGACCCCACACAGCGCAAGCAGTCTTGTCTCTTATCAACACATCCCTCATTGCCCTGAAGTCATCGACAAAAACAAAAAAAAGGAAAAATTAAGAAGGAGTGGGTGATGGAGACAATGAAAAAGAGAAGGAGAGGAGTGCCTTGATGTGCATTCAGGCATGAGGACACTGCATTCTGGGTCTCTGAGTGGAAATAACAGGGTGATGTGTCACGGGGGGCCAAGTGGACCAATGTGGGAAAACATTGGAGGGGGGACAGACATTAATAGGAGGACTTCAGATCTTCTTGAACAGTGTGTGAGCATATTATGACTCCTCAGGTTGTGATTTGCTCTTATTTTTATTTTTTATCTGCCATAGCGGATTGAACCGTAAACTTATCCAGCACATGTTTTACACAGCGGATGCCCTTGCGGCTGCAACCCAGTACTGGGACACATCCATACACACTCATTCACAAACATACACAAAAACATACACTACGGCCAATTAATTCAGTTCACCTATGGCGCATGTCTTTGGATTGTGGGGGAAATCGGAGCACCCGAAGGAAACCCACACGAACACAGGGAGAACATGCAAACTCAGCACAGAAAAGCCCAGCTAGGACTCGAACCAGCAGCCTTCTTGCTGTGAAGCAACAGTGCTACCCACTGAGCCACCATGTCACCCCACTCTTAGTTTTTGTTAAAAATAATAAATCTCAGGTCATTATCTCTCAGGGATTTCCCTCCGGCAAACTGAAATCTGATCCAATTGGAGTGTCATAGCAGTATATCAAAGATAATCTGGCAAAACCTGTCAGAAAACATCTTCTAAACACATTGGCGGAGAGGTTTAATTCACAAAGAACGCCTTAAAAAAAACAAGAAAGAAAAGAAATCCAAAATAGGTAACGTACAGCTCTGGAGGAATCAACTTGGCGGAAATAGCCAAAGCTGTTGAGTTCTTTAGAAAAGAGATATGTTTGGTGTGACGGGGGTGTGTAGATCTGTGTTTTTTTTTTTTCTGAATGTGAATGTGAGTCAGAGTGTGTCATGGCCCATGCTATAAAGGGGAACCCTTTCACTACTCTAAATGTTAGTAGAGTGATAAAGACAAGTGTGTGCACTGTGTTTACTACGTTTTGGGATTACCATGAAACGTAAGTTCCTCTTTTTTTCCTCTCTTTCTGCCACTTTACAACATAGCCAAAGGAATTTAAGATATGAACAAATTTAGAGGGTAGATTTATATGAGTGTGTATGCAAATTATTAAGCATGAAAGGTGTTTTGAGAATGTCAGTATAACCACAAGCTTTCTGTCTCATTAAAGTAATTAAAGGTACTACACATAGATGTTAATAGAGGGCAAAAATCATCTATATACACACAATATGTGTTTCAGTCTCCAGAAAAAGTGTCATTTGTTGAGGACTTTATTCTCTGATATTGGTTTAGATGTTCATCATTTTAACAGTTCCATGTAACCACCATAATATTCAATGTTAATCAGATTTTAACCTTTTTTTCAGTGCTAAAATTATGAGATTATTTTAGTTCATCAAATTAGTTTGCTCTTGACAACAGACCACAGGATCAAGATTAGTTTCTGTAAATCAATCAGACTGAGGATGTCTTATTATCATGTTTATTTAACATTCAAGACAGTGATTTTATTGTTGACGAAAAGTATAAAAATGTGTTTTCAGAAGTTGAAATAAGCCAACATGACCTTAAATAAAATGTTTAATGGATCCCAAATTGAAATTTGTTCACACTTTATTTCAATTCTCGGGATTAATAAACCAGCAACTCTGGCTTTTGCTTGGTTAAACTCTTAATTTGATGTTCATTAATAGAAGTAGTTGGGTTTAGGTATTAGATTAGAGATGTAGAATACGATCATGCAGAATATGTACTTAATAAGTAATAATAAACACCCAATATCTTAATTAATAATAGGATAATAATAAGAAATTAGCTAATAGTGAGAACTAGTACATAAACTAAAGTGTTAACCACTAGACTATCTGCATCATTAATGTAGTTAAAGGTACAACAGGTAAATGCTAATGATGGGCAAAAATCATTTAAAATCCTGTACACATACACAATATATGTTTCAGTCTCAAGAAAAGGTGTTATTTGTTGAGGACTTTATTGTCTGATATTGGTTTAGATGTTCATTATTATAGCAGTTCATGGTATCCACCATGATTTTCAATGTTAATCAGATTTCAACCAGTTTTTTTCAGTGCTAAAATTATGAGATGACTTGAGTTCCTCAAACTAGTTCTTGATAACAAACCACATTAAGTTCATGGATAAAGATTATTTTCAGTAAATCAATCAGACTGACGATGCCTTATCATGTTTATTTAACATTCAAGATGTGAATAAAAGTGATTTTATTGTTGACTAAAAGTATTAAAATGTGTTTTCAAAAGCTGAAATCAGCTGACATGAACTTAAATAAAATGTTAAATGGATCCCAAATCTAAAAGAAATATTTTGGTCACACTTATATCTTATTATTAGACTATTATTAAGATATTGGCTGTCTATTATTATTTATTAAGTACATATTCTGCATGATCCTATTCTACATCCCTAATGCAATACCCAAACCCAACTACTATTATTAATGAACATCACATTAGGAGTTTATTCAAGCAAAAGCCAGAGTTTATCGTTTATTAATCACGAGAATTAAAATAAAGTGTGAGCAAATATTTTATTTCAATTTGGGATCCATTTAATATTTTATTTAGGATCATGTCAGCTGATTTCACCTTCTGAAAACACATTTTTATACTTTTAGTCAGCAATAAAATCACTGTCTTGAATGTTAAATAAACATGATAATAAGACATCCTCAGTCTGATTGATTTACAGAAACTAATCTTGATCCTGTGGTCTGTTATCAAGAATATAATAAGGCATGGTCAGTCTGATTGATTAACACAAAATAATTGATCCTTGACCTTAACGTGGTTTGTTATCAAGATCAAACTAATATGATGAACTGAAGTAATTTTATAATTTTAGTTTTGAAAAAAAAAATGGTTAAAATCTGATTAACATTGAATATCATGGTGGTTACAATAAACTGTTATAATGATGAACATCTAAACCAATATCAGAGAACAAAGTCCTTAACAAATAACACCTTTTCTTGAGACTGAAACACACAGTATTGTGTGTGTAAATAGGATTATTATTAGATGTTCATCATTATAACAGTTCATTGTAATCTCCATGATACTCAATATTGTAAAGGAATTGTAACCTTTTTTTTCATTGCTAAAGTTATGAGATTCTTTTAGTTCGTCAAATTAGTTTGCTCTTAATATCAGACCACATTAAGGTCAAGGGTTTGAGAATGTATTCTGTAAATCAGTCAGACTGACGATACCTTATTATCATGTTTAATTAACATTCAAGACAGTTATTTTATTGTTCTCTAAAACTATTACAAGTGTTTCTGATATGTAGCTGACATGAAATTAAATAAAGTAAATTTAATTAAGTAAAGCATATGCTGGATAAGTTGTCGGTTCATTTCACTGTGGCGACCGCTGATGAATAAAGAGATTAAGCCAGGGGTACCTAAACTTTTTTATGAAGAGCCAAAAGCCAGACTTGATTGAGGGTGGTGGGCCGAAGGTAAATATGCCAGTATTTATTAAAGTTGTCATTGGAGATTTACTAATTTATTTAATATTTCAAAATAACCAGAAAACATTGTTTTTATAATATCTAATGCAGTATATATATTTTTTTATTTTATAATGAACTTATTACACTAAAAAAAATAATCTAATTTATAGCAGAATGGAGTTACTTAAGCTGCACTTGTTTTTTTGCCTTGATTTGCCTCCATTACCCTCAGCATTGTACACTGACCATTGAGTGACAATATTTATATTTGAAAAAATCTTTTCATTTACAGCTTTTAAATGAAACTTTTATTTTCAGTCTGCTTTTTATTAGTTCAGAAATAAAACAAACAAACATAACAAGCTACATTACACTAGACATTATGATCTCTGTTTAAGGTATTAGCTTAACCCTCTCACTTCTCATATGGGATGGAGGGCCAACTCAAAGGTTACCATGAGCCAACTTTGGCCCGTGGGCCATAGTTTGGACTTCTGTGGACTAAGCCAAAGGTAAAAAAATGAATGAAGGAAATCAAAATATTGGTCCCACTTTACTTTAAGGTACAATTCTTCCTTTTAATAAACCCTTAACTCTGGCTTTTGCTTGAATAGACTCTTAATTTGATGTTCATTAATAGTAGTAGTAGTAGGGTTTAGGTATCAGATTAGGGACATAGAATACGATCATGCAGAATAAGTAATAATTAAGCCAATATCTAAATAATAATCAGATAATAAGAACTAGTTAATATTGAGAACTGGTAAAGTCAAGATTTCAGAAATTTCTTAAGGCTGCTGCAGCATCAGAATTCCAACCCCAGACTGTAAACTTTGTCCAGTTTGAAAACAAACACGCATATCGACTCACATCATCAACAAGCTCATATTGCAAAACAATCTCAAAAATGTGTTGACTGAAGCAAAAAGATGCTATCAAGGTGAAGCAAAATTCACCAGGATGTCTGCAAATGAGTCAGAAGCTGGTCACTAATTGAGTCAATGCCTTTTTTCACTTAGCATGCAGACATCGGGTTTTGATGGCGTTCGCCACCATGCCATCAAATCTGAAGGGGTGGCACTCAACGCTTATCTGTGACCTTAAGGTTTCAAAAGATGTTAATTGCGCAAATAGCCATTCATTTCCCTCTAATGCTTATCATAGGGTGAAATCACAGTTATCACATATCTGCTGAATGTATTTGAAGGCTTATACGACCTTCAGACAGACTTCTGTCAAGGCTCATTTGAATTTGCTGTGGCTAAAGACTGGCGCAAACATCAAACGGGACAGAAATTGGACAATTATTAGAGCGCAAATGAAGCGTATTCACATTTCACTTTAAGAGTCTTAACATTTCTAAATATAAAGCTAATAAAGTTTCAAATCAAAACTGGGAAAATGTTGGTTTCAGATATTTAATACTTTATTGGTGTAAAAATACAGAAGCAATATCAAAGTCCTCAGTTGATTGTTTATGTAGCAAATCATGGTTAATGTGTGGTAACCAAGATTTAACATAAGGGTAAAGGTGTAAATATTCTTAAAGTAACACTTTAGTTTAAGTACCAATTCTCACTATTAACTAGTGGCTTCTTGCCTGCCTATTTTTAAGATATTGCCTGTTTATTTCATAAATGCAAAGTGAATATTTAGAGCCCTGCATTTGAGCCCATCAGAGCCAATTTTCACGTCATATCTAGCACGCATATCGGGCTTTGGGCCTGCTTTATTAAAAAACTGTAAAAAAAATAAATGGCATCTAATGCATGCGGTCCGAAAGTGACAGTGATGCCTCACGTATAGAGATTTTCAGCCACATGAAACTGAAAAACGCTAGAGAAAAGGCAATCTTCTGGTCAACTTTTCAAATAGTGACAACTTTAAATAATGAGCCAACTGGTTATGTGCAATGCACAACTTGTAAGTCCAGGGGCACCTGCTTTGCACCTTATCCATTACTCTTATTTCAAGCTCAAGAAACACTGATGCTTGCTGTCAAAGACTACATTATTTAAAGAGATTAGTTATGACATCATTAGTTTTTATATATATATATATATATATATATATATATATATATATATATATATATATATATATATATATATATATATATATATATATATATATTAGATTAGATTAGATTCAACTTTATTGTCATTACAAATGTACAAGTACAATGCAACTAGGTACAATGCAGTTTAGGTCTAACCAGCAGTGCAATAGTAGCAAGTGCAGTTATAGAAAAACTATGGTGATATTTACAGATGGATGTACTATGATCATTATATACAGGTTGGATAAGCTATGAGCAGATTTACAATATATGAATATATGTGCAGGTTGCTATTAATAATCAGTAGTGTGCAGATAAATGCATATATATATATATATTTTTTATTTTATTTTTTTTTATTTTTTGATGGTCTCTTATGTACTAGATAAAATAGAAGAGCAAATAACATTTGAGGTAAAGTGCTTCAAAACAAGTCCACTATATGCTTCAGCGCCAAAACATGAACTGGATCATCAGATAAAATAATAATCTAGCCTAAATAAAATTTAAGTGAAATATTCATTATTTCAGAGAAGATTTAATTAAGCTGTTTTCCCTGTTAGTTAAAAAATCATCTATTTCGCCAGTCAATCATAATTTAATTCATGAGCAGGACAGGTGTTTACAAAGCATTTGCAGCAGTACGTGTTCCCAGATTACCTCGGAAGAACAAACTCAAAGTTGAAGTGTAAGAGAACTCAGAAACTAGCTGTGTGAGGGAGGATGTCTGCTTATTTATGCCAGTCTGTCAGATAAAATTGTTCAAAACTCTTTGAATGGAATAGCGGTTCCATGCGAGGAGGCTGTGCATGACAGGCTGGGCCTGGACTTTCCCCGACTCAGGTGCTGATGAGACTGCGGTCTTCGCTCTGTGTGGGGGATTAGTACTTGTCTCATTAGTTTTAGGCCTTTTGGCAAATGTCTCAATTACTTTTATCTGTTTTAAAGAGGGTTTACTCATTTTGAACCTTGTTTTAAACAATAGCTAGCTAAATTGTAATTTTTAGTGTGCGGAAAAACTGCCAGCAAAACTAAAGCCAATAGATTTCTTTAACCATCTCCCACCATGCAAGTAGATACACACAAACGCTGTCTTGCTTTTTCAATATACCGTAGTACAGGGGTGCTCAATCCTGTTCCTGGAGATCTACCTTCCTGCAGATTTCAGCTGCTACCCATATCGAACACACCTGCCTGTAATTATCAAGTGGTGTTTAGGTCCTAAATAACTGGTTCAGGTGTGTTTGATATGGGTAGCAACTGAAATCTGCAAGAAGGTAGATCTCCAGGAACAGGATTGAGTACCCCTGCCGTAGTGTATACTGTTAAATAATCAATTTAAGTTATGTAATAAGTAAATAAGTAAATAAATTAAAAAGTAGCAAAAATTTGGTTACATTGAGTAAACTCACTATGGACCACATACCGCTTGGATATCGATTTCACTTGAACTAAATCTTACATTTAAAAAAAACGAACATTTTTCTAAATTATTCTGATAAAAAAAACTAAACAAAAAAACATCAACTATTCATTTATTAATTTTCTTTTTGGCTAAGTCCCTTTATTTATTTGGGGTCGCCACAGCAGAATGAACCACCAACTTATGCATCATGTGTTTTACGCCGCGGATGCCTTTCCAGCTGCACCCCATCTCTGGGAAACATCCATTCACACTCATAAAATACGGACAATTTAGCCTACCCAATTCACCTGTACCGCATGTCTTTGGACTGTGGGGTAAACTGGAGCACCCGGAGGAAACCCACACGAACACAGGAAGAACATTTAAACTCCACACAGAAACACTAACTGACCCAGCCGAGGCTCGAACCAGCAACTGTGAGGTGACAGCACTACCTACTTCGCTACCACATCGCCCACATCAACTATTGTATTTAACATATTTCTATTAAATACAAATCTGGTCTATTTTAATGGCAGTAACAGTATAAGCTGTTTGGCGGGAAAAAAGGGGGTTTTGGGTTGGACTAGGGCCAAAACTTTTGATAAGCTGTTGGGCAAGGCCCGGGCTAGGGTTTAGATTTAAGGCTTATTCAGGGCTCTACTAATATTCTTTATTATCTTGTTTTATATCACTGATCTACCCTAATAACTATTAACAAAGAGCAAATTAGTGGAAACCGTTATGGTTTGTTAATAGTAAGAACTGCACATGGTGTCTCATTGGTCTCACAGCAAAAAGGTCGCTGGTTGAAGTCCTGGCTGGGTCACTTGGCGTTTCTGTGAGAAGTTTGCATGTTCTCTCTGTGTTCATGTGGGTTTACTCAAGGTGCTCCGGTTTCCCCCACAATCCAAAGACATGTGCTAGGTGAACTGAATAAACTAAATTGGCCTTGAGTATGTGTGTGAATGAGTTTGTGTGGATTTTTCTCAGTACTGGGTTGCAGCTGGAAGGACATCCACTGTTTCAAACATATGCTGGATAACTTAAGTGACTCCTCATGAATAAAATAAACTAAGCTAAAGGAAAATGAATAAATGAATCATATCTGTACTGAAACTGTGAGAAAACAAAGGCTATCAATGACATATTGAGATGTTTTAAAACAATAATGACTATTTTTAGTGCTTCAGTTTCATTCTCAAAGAGGACATGACCCTATGTCATTCATTGAGAACTGTGAATTCAGAAACACAGACTTCCTGAATGGATTGATAGCTGGAAATCCCTGGTTTGCACAATATCTGTTGTCATTTCCACCAGTTTTACAAGTTTAGTGAGATTTGCTGATCTTATCTCCTGAGCTCATCACTCGCAAACACAAAGCCACTATAGACAAAATTATAACTTAAAAACTAAACAAAAATGCTGACTCACATCCTTTGCACAAAATGCACTCAGCAGCAGTTATACTATACATGTGTGAGTGTGTGTGTCCAACATGGAAATTCCAGTAGGGCGAAAACCTTTGTAACCATTACAAACCAAAAAGGAGAAGCACAGATGCATGTTTTTATTGAGTAAACAGCTGTTCGGTACACACACTGTTTCACACTTGTGTCTCTAGCAGCTGTTTCAGTGGCATTAATAAGAAATCATTTGTTTTTGTGCTAACAGTGTCGCCTGACTCCACCTTTCCCCTCATCATCCTGATGGCTTGCGTTGAGCTTTTTGACTTCATCAGAGCACGTCCTGCTAATCTACCACAAGGAAAGAAACACCTGTCGACGCTGTACCAAGACATGCGTATGCTCCTGAAATTAACATCCCAACAAATGAACGCAGTAAGAATAACCTTGCTTTTTATGCTCATTTTAGTAGAAAAAGTCATTTTGAGGGCTAGTTTTCCCAAAAATTACAACCTTGAGAGATTCCATGCCTTTATAAGTTTCTTTATTCTGTTGAAATGAAAAGAAGATATTTTGAAGAATGTTGGAAAGCATGTAATTATTGACATCCATAGAAGAAATCAAATACTATGGAAGTCAATGGTTACAGGTTTTCGACGTTGCTCAGAATATTTTCTGCTCAACAGAAGAAACTCAAGTGAAGAGTGAGTAAATAATGACAGAATTTTCATTCTTGAGTGGACTATCTCTTTAAACTTGTTATTTGTCTTACAAAACTCCCATTTTTATTTTTCAGAATGAGTTGACTGACTTTGAACATTCGCTATCATCCCTGCCCTCACTGAACTACAGCGTAAAAGACCTGCATTCACTTGAGGTAGCACATCCACATCTCTGCCTGTAATCTTCATATCTGCCATGTCTTCTCACTGATAAACACAACTTGTATCTTCCCTACCAATATGCCATAGTGGGTCTGAAATGGAACAAACATATAGACTTGAAACTTATAGACTTGATTGATATGAAAATATGATTGGATAGTGCTTTTTTTTTCATCAAACTATACTGTAACATGTTTGACTACAACTGACAAGTCTATTTTCGCATAACAAAAGAAGACAGCTACTCTTAAGCAAAACATACATTTTTTCATAAGTCAGGATACTAAAAATAACGCTGGTGAACTATATTATAATGTAGCTTGTTTTGAAAATTGTCAATTGTAACATGCGATCTGTTTTGGCCCACAGGTGAGCAGTACCTTGGCACAGCTGTACTCTGGTCTTAAATCTTTCAAGTTCCATCTTGATTGGGTCCAACGGAATAGTGACGAATTGGGGAACGATTACTCAAAAACAAAGAAGATTGTTCATCTTATCCAAGCTATCATCCAGAAGGTGCTCCAAGAGGTAACAACTGTGCTGTCTGTCACCTACAAATAGTCATTTATTTTTAAAATGTTTTTTTTTTTTTTATTCACTCACCGGCCACTTTATTAGGTACACCTTACTAGTACTGGGTTTAAATATTTCTCAGAGATTTTGGTCCATACTGACATGAGAGCATCATGCAGTTGCTGCAGACTTGTCGTCTGCACATCCCTGATGTGACTCTCCCGTTCCACCACATCCCTAAGGTGCCCTATTGGATTGAGTCTGGTAACTGTGGAGGCCATTTGAGTACAGTGAACTCATTGTCATGTTCAAGAAACCAGTCTTAGATGATTCGCGCTTTATGACAGGGCATTATCCTGCTGGAAGTAGCCATCTGTGGTCATAAAGGGATGGACATAGTCAGCACCAACACTCAAGTAGGCTGTGGCGTTGACATGCTCAATTGGTACTAATGGGCCCAAATTGTGCCAAGAATATATCCCCCACATCATTACACCACCACCACCAGGCAACAAGGCATTTGCGCCCACAGAACTGCCGCTCACTGGATATTTTCTTTTTTTCGGACCATTCTTTGTAAACCCTAGAGATGGTTGTGCATGAAAATCCCAGTAGATCTGTTGAGTAGATCTGAAATACTCAGACCAGCCCATCTGGCACTAACAAATGCTACATCAAAAGTCACTTAAATCAGATTTCTTCCCCATTCTGATGCTCGATTTAACTGCAGCAGATTGTCTTGCCCATGTCGACATCCCTAAATGCATGGAGTTGCTGCCATGTGATTGGCTGATTAGAAATTTGCTTTAATGAGCAGTCGGACAGGTGTACCTAATAAAGTGGCCGGTGAGTGTATATTGTTATTTACAACACTTGAACACTTCATGTGATTTGAGGTGACAATATAAAGGGGAAAATATAGAACAAACGAAACAGTTTAACATAAATCTGTCTGACAGATTGCGAAAATGAAATAAGTGAGCCTATAAAACTGTGATTAAACAGCAATCTAACTTTCCTTACAGCTCGGACAGACAGCACCCGAGATCGTCCATCCCACATTGCCTCCTCTGGAAACCTTCTGGCAGCTGTACCAGACCAATGCAGAGATTCATAAAAAACTGTTGATCTTCTGTGACTATTACACCAGAGCACTTGGATCCCTGAAGCGCAAACACCCTGATACACCATCATAAGACACCAGTAGCCGTCAGCCAATCTTTATGGTGCCAGTAAACAAGAGCTGAGGTAAAAAACAAAACAAAAAAAACAAACAAAAACAAAACAAACTTAAAGCCTCATGGTCGTATCGTTTGACTTGCCTTAACATTTGAAGGGATGGATTTTTATCCTTTTTTTAGTTCCAATTAACATTTCCTATGTATGTTGTTTTATACTTAATTGATAAGTTATATATGTAATATTTATTGGAGTTTTTTGTTTACAATGAAGGCTATTTTATACATAGAGTGAATGATAAAAAAGCACTTTATAAAAATACAGTGTTGTAAATCAGCTGCAGGCAGTTGCTAGAGATAACCAATAGGTGTCGCTATGAAACAGATTATGAGTAGAATTTAAGGGATAGTTCACCTCAAAATGTAAATATTGTCATCGTTTCCTCACCCTTTACGTTTGAGTTTGTATCTTGTATTGTACACAACAGAAGATGTTTTGTGGAAAGCTGTAAACCCGTAACCTGTAAGAATTTGTTTTTCCTTCACTGGAAGTCAGCGGTTACAGGTTTTAAGCTTGGTTAATTTTCTTTTGTGTTCAACAGAAAAAACTCATAAATCTTTGGAACTACTTGACAATGAGTAAATATTGAATACATTTTCATTTTGGTGTGAAATATCCCTTTAAATGTGACTAACTTTTGTTAAATGATAGTCATTTTAGCAGGAAGTTTTGAATCAACTTGAATGGGATTTGGGTTTATTTAAAGTTTTGACCACCACTTAAAAAATAAATGAAGAAACCACTTAAAATGTTTCATTTTCTATGGATTTATAGTTATGTGTTTGAGGAATACATCGTTTTGTGTTTATTCTGTAAGCTACTGATGATATTTCTTATGAATTTAGAATCAAATGTTGCCATTTAGAGCTTAAATTGCATAAAATAAACGCATTTTTATATACATTTTCTTAAGAAATCGTTCAAGAAGCAAATCAAAACTCTTGCTGTTCTTACCTAAGACTAAAACGCTCTTAATGACAATATCGTTGCTTAAAATTTTGATGAAATATAATCAGACTTTTATAGAATAAAACCAACATTACAATTTTACTCAAACCCACACCAAATAAATCCAGATTAACTGAGAATTACAAGTTAGATTAGTTTTTTGACTAGTGAATGAAGTGATCCAGTAACACAGCCTGCTTGTCAAAACCATGATAAAAACTGGGCATTCAATATAAAACCCATTCCAAAGTTCCATGAGGGCTAATGGATGTTATTGCTGCTGCACCTTGGGTTTGTGTGAACAGACTGAAAATACAATTTAGCTTAAAATGCACTCAACTGCCTTTAAACCATATTAATTCTCTGTGATTGCATGTTTAGTCTATAAAAAGCAACATAAGTGCTGTCATATTGCAGAGATGCACTGAAAAAAGAGGCCTTACAACACTTGAAGATCATGAACAAAGTCCATTCAGAATACAATAAATGAAGCTGTCTAATTAATCAACAATCATTCATCAGTTTAATTCAGGTCAAGGAAACTACATAAAACACTCCAATCTGATTTGCATTTATATGAGATGATGAGATGGATGATGGATGTAGAAGTTTTAATAGGGTCCTGGATGTTATTTTAAATTGTTCATACTTTTTATACATATTTATTTTTGTATTTATATCAGTTATTTAATGCCTATTTAATTGTTTTAATGTCATGTTTGTGTCCTTGTTACTTTGAATAAAATGTATTTTACATCAAACTGCTTTTTTAACTTGAACTGCATCAGTAACAACTGAGCCTTTATTAAATCAATAATGAAACTATCGTCACAATGCAACATTCTGAACTGTATCAAATGAGTTATATTTGGATTTGTAAGTGTGTCATCAGTATAAACTTGTACAGGTTTATATATAAATTTCCCAATTGTCCCTCTTTGTCTGATTGAGCATTTGCACTGATAACTCAACTGTTCAAATTGCCAGCAATAGTGTAATCAACCATGACAGTCAAAATCTTTGTCATGATGACTAATATCAAGCTGCAGAATGGGAAACAGGACATGGATACTCTCACCAGCCAGTTAATTAAACACACATTGCTAGAACTCAAGATACTTCCGGATGTCCTCTAATAGAATGTCACAGATTCAACAAAGCGATGGAAACATTTCCTCAGGGATTTAGGTCTGTATTGATATTGCATGACAGTTGTATGGAACAAAAATAATGCCAAAAGTATTTAAAATACATTGTTAAATAGCAATAACTAGAAAAATAGCGTATTGAATTAACAAGTGCTGGCATTTTAATGACTTGAATTAACAGGGTTTTATTTTTAGCTCTTGAACTGTAACTTATGGCTCGTTTACAATGACTTTATCAGGCTTGCATTTCCACTCCCAAGGGTACCGTTTTGGTGGATGTGGTGTATGGCAAAAAGTTTCAATTGACGTCATTTTTGCTCGAAAAAATGCCTAAAGTAAAGCTGTATAGGTCCTTGCATATTATATGAGAAGCACTTTCCACTAAACAGATGCTTTATACACATAAATACTTGTGTATAAATGTTTATTACTAACTTTTCTATGAACATGAGTTGATGATAACTGCAGATCAATGACAGTGTGAAATAGCCTACTGTAACATCTGCAATTATATATAATAAATAAATAAATGCAACATATATGAACACATACAGACCCTTACAGTCTCCAATATGTTACCAACTACAGAAGAACTGCACACAGCATACATTTAGTCCTTATTTAGGTTCAAAAACAACACAAAATTAAGCCCAAAGTCAGTGCAAACCTCTCATCTGTGTCTGTAATCTTCAGTAGCACATGTAACCTCTGTTAGAGAGTAATTCCATAATTCTGAGTTCATAATAGTCCAAAAGGTGATAATAATAGTTAAACATGGCAGTTTGTTTACGTTTGCTAAAAAATGATATGCTCCTTTTTGTCCGGCTTCTCCTTTGTTTTTTCACCCTTCACTCTTGCGTTTGTCAGTTTCTGACAGGATCGGGTTTCAAAAGCACTTCAATAATCAGGCACACATTATTATCATCAGCTCAAAAAGTTTTTTATTTTACATAAAGATGCGCGGCGAGCACAAGCAAAAAAGCGAAACCGCTCGCGTTTCAGACTGGCTCGTAAAAAACTACAGGGCACGGTAAATCTGCTCTTCTTTTTGATTTTGTGGCTGTTCATCAAGATGATGACAAGGTTTGTTTTAGCTCGAGTTGACCATGGCTCGTTATTATATATGTATATATAATTACGCTGTTATCTCTGCTCTTCGGCTGTGTATTTTAAACATGGCGGTTCCTTTGTTTTCATTCTGGCTTGTTGCGTAAGCAAATGACGTATCTCTGTAAACCAATAGCGTTCAGCTGCACGTCTAGCTCCGCCTTTTGGTACCCTTTCAAAAGGATGTCGAAAAAGTGGTACGGTATGGTTCGGTTCGGTACGGAACTGTACCACACCGTACCACTCAGTGGAAACAGGCCAATAGAGGTTTATTAAAGCTGTGATTATTTCAACTAAAAATATTTCACACACATTTTCATACTTAATTTCAATACAGCTTTTGAAATGACTTTTCCAGACTGGTAGATCTCAATTCTTTCTTTTAACTGGCCAATTGATGTTTACTATAAACGTATTATAAATATATATGTATATTGTTCAATTATAATGATTCAAAATAAATAAATACATACATACACACACACACATATATATATATATATATATATATATATATATATATATATATATATATATATATATATATATATATATATATATATATATATAAAATATATATATATTAAATATATATAAACATAAAATCTTTTTGTTTTTGTCGATTAATTTTGTGGGTAAAAGGTATCGGTTCAGGCACTGTTTTGGCACCAGTACCGTTTTAAAAGTATCGATTTAGCACTGGTATCGTAAAAAACCCAAACGATACCCAACCTTAATAACCATACAACCTTACCAGACATACATTTTTCACATTATGAATTTTGGTTTGAAATCCATCCGACTTTGATCCATCATGCCTAAATGCAAAATGATTGGTAAATTAGAGAAACTGAACTGTCAAATAACTGGCCAATGAGATATTTGTGCTAAAGCACAGGTTGAAAAGGCGCCAGAGTCTATCACATGACAGTCTAAAAAAGCTGGAAAGTCAGGACCTGGCACGTCCAGCAGAAAGTGAGATCTGCGGTGCAAGCATTTTGCTCTCTCACAGCTGTTGGATGTGTCATGCTCGCTCAGAGAGAAATTGATCATGCTGGCCAAAATCAGAACTCATTCGTCAAACCTGTGATACGGAAAAAAAACATGTGAACCAGCAGGTTGTCTCCTTGGTCCATTAATCAGACTACATTAAACAGCCTTGAATGAGACACAAAATAAGACATGGGGTACAATTTGTGAGGACACTGAAGTCAGAAAAAGAACTGAAAAGGTTAGAGGTTTTACCAGTGTTGATAGATTGCCTGTTGTACAAACCATACAGAACGTACTGTCAGCAATGAGTTCTGAATATCCAAAAGGAGGGGTTATGACAGCAAGAGTGCATGTGAGTGAGTATATTGGAGGATTAGGCTAGAGAGAGAGAGAGTATTGAACTACGTAAGGCACAAGACTCTCCACAGAAGCAAAAGAAACTGTAACCAGTAAGTTAATTTATGACTGCTTGACCTGCTGGAGCACATCTGACCTGCAGCTTTCAGTGAGCAGAGTTTATGGACAGACTGATCAATAGGGAACCGCACCTCTAAATTTCCTTTCAGCCTTCAACAACAGCAAACATGACAGTAAGTCCTTACAAATTGTGCATTCTTGTACGCTAAACTAAATATGGGAGTTTGCAACACTTTGTTAAGTGGAGCATTATTTGGGGGCTGAATAGGCTTATGATCATGTAGGCAATAATTATGGCCTATGCATATGGCATGATTAAAAAAGATTGTAATGTATGTTATTTTAATTTGTTTATGGAATAATTTGTGTATGTAGGTTTATACTGTTTGTGCATTACTGTTCCAATTTTACAGTTGATCACAACCTGACTGCCTTTATATGATAAATGCAAAATAAAAAAAGTGTTATATTATGAAATATTATTACAATTTAACTTTATTTTCGAAATTTTTGCAATTTTCTTTTTTAAGTTTAAAAAAAAAAGAATGGTGATGCTAATATGGGTGCTCACATTGCCAAAATATATGTAGATAAATGAAAATAATAATAATAATTATTATTATTATTATTATTATTATTATTATTATTATTATTATTATTGCTATTATTATTATTATTATTGTTATTGTTATTATTATTATTATTATTATTATTATTATTATTATTATTATTATTATTATAAATATTATTGTTGTTGTTGTTGTTGTTGTTGCTATTATTATTATTATTACTACTACTACTACTACTACTATTATTATTATTATTATTATTATTATTATTATTATTATGGTTGACCTGCTTTGACTGTTTTAAATAATGGATCCACAAACAGCATTGTTGGTTAACAAAAAATCTAACAAACATAATGCTGTAGCACTACTACACTTGATTTTGGTTTTATTGTAAAAAAAAAAAATAATAATAATAATAAAGAAATAACACAATATGTTAAATGAGAATCTGAAATATTGTATGCCATACTTCAACAAATACAGATTAGTTAGTTTTCAAAAATGTTTTATTTTGATTATGTTTTTGGTAGAGGCTGATATTTTAAAAATCATGGGATGTGTTGAAAATATGCATTAAGATTGTTAACTACATTAGGAGTCAAGAAATGCAATTTAAACGTTTTCATGTTGTTGTTTTTTTGTTTGTTTTTTTTTGGTGAGGTAATTAAAGGGTTAATAATAAGTAAGTAAATAAATAAATAAATAAATAAATAAATAATCAAAATCTAGAAAAAATGTACAGTTACTAGAAGGTATAATTGTGAGACATGAAAGCCCGTTTGTCAAATATATGATAATGGAAATAAATATTAGAACTAATGACAAAGATAAAATAATATCATAATATTCCTTACAACTTAAAAATTGTGAAATATAAATTATGAATTGTAGTTAAAGTAACAATGCTTAGAAAAATCCATGTGACATATAAACTCAAATATAAACTCAGATTATTTCAAATTTTAAACCTTTTTAACTTAGATCTGGATTTAATTTCTTTCAAAAATACTTATTTATAGGCTCTTTGACAGATCTGACTGTATTTTTCACAGTTTATATCTTGCAATTTGTCCTTTTACAAAGTAAAAATTAACCCAGCAGGCACAGGACATTAACATGACGTCAGATTGATGTTGTACACCAACGTCGGGGGCCGTTGCATTTTGTTTGGAAATGAAAGCCGGGTTGAAGTCGGAACCCAATGTTCAGCCGATTCAAATGTTATTACTCGATTGAATGGGCATTATCAGTGGTTATCAGCTGAAAGATTTAGGCCAGTAGAGGCCTTCTGCGCCTGCTAGTAGGCTCAGAAGGCTGTTATCATCCATCCACATGGTTAGGTTATCCATCCACATGATCAGTTATAGATCATATACGGCTGCGGCCAGTAGTTTATGAAACCAACCTAATATCAATGTCTAATGATGTTACAGCTTGAAGTTGTGTGGACGTTACCAATATGACGTCTATCAGACATTGTCTATTGGTTGCCATACATGACAATTAAATTTCAGTATTTGACGTCAATATGACGTTGGTTTAAGATGTTGGCTCAATGTTGGATTTTGGTCACACAACCTAAATCAACATAATATCAATGTCCTTTCACGTCAGTATTGGGCATCAAAGTAACATTGTACTTAGATGCTGGCGACCTAAATCTAACCTAATATTAATGTCTTATGACGTTGTGTGTCTGCTGGGAATTCTCAAAATAAAAGTCCAAATTGTGAGATCAGATATATTAAGTATATGTAAAAATATAAAAGTGATGACACGGTGGCTCAGTGGTTAGCACTGTCGCCTCACAGCAAGAAGGTCGCTGGTTTAAGTCCCGGCTGTGTCAGTTGGCATTTCTATTTTGAGTTTACATGTTCTCCTTGTGTTCACGTAGGTTTCCTCCACAGTCTAAAGACATGCGTTACAGGTGAATTGCATAAACTGAATTGGCTGTAGTGTAAGAGTGTGAATGTGAAAGTGTATGGGTGTTTCCTAGTTCTGGGTTGCAGCTGGAAGGGCATCCGATATGTAAAACATAAGTTGGATAAGTTGGTGGTTAATTCCGCTGTGGCAACCTCTGATGAATAAAGAGACTAAGCTGAAGGAAAATGAATAAATGAAAGGTATAAAAGTGAGTGTAAACACAAGGTCAGATTGCAATCGTAAACTTATTACCTATTACCAGTTACACATAACGACATACCTGAAAAGATTTTAAGAGCATGTTATGTAACTCAGCAATTTACAACATTCACAACTAATCCTGAAGCACTTCGATGTGCCGCCAGTTGTGCTGTTCTTGACAAGGGGTTAACTAAACACAAACAGTCTGTCCTCGCACAATCAAAGCCCAACAGGTGCACTTTATCCCCCCTTGTGCAACACACTATCCCTTCCACATCAACCCCAACTGCTTTACTAAAGAGATTAACTATATCCTCCATCTAAAATCCCATAAACAACCGAAAACAGCTTCTCTATCTAAACCATGTATAATATTTGATCAGTTACCAAAACTATTAGTGAACTGAACACTTAATCCGATGAGGCTCAGCTGAATACCACAGCTGTCTGGGGACAGTTAAGATGTGTTGACAGAAAACACATTTCTAAGAAGCCCCAAATCACCCTTTCGCTGTAGCGACCTTATAATAGTATGCAATGACAGACCCTCATCACACATCTCTGATCCAGCTAGATCCTATTTGCATTCAACATGGCCTTGTGTAGTTCTGGTGCTCTGTTGACAGCTATAGTCAGAACTCATATGACAAGGCAGATATCAAAAAACAAAGTATGGGAACTATATCCGTGAACCTATTTTCATACGTTTTGGACTTTTTATTTAATAAGAACAAGTTTGTATGAATAATAATAATTTTTATAGCGCTTTTATGGACACTTGAAGCGCTTTACACAATGGGGGGAATCTCCTCATCCACTACCAGTGTGCAGCATCCACCTGGATGACACGACGGAAGCCATATTGCACCACACCATGCACCACACACAGCTGATTGATGGAGAGGAGACAGAGTGATGAAGCCAATCATAATATGGGGATGGTTAGGAGGCCATTTGAGCAAATTTAGCCAGGAGGCCGTGGTTAAACCCCTACTCTTTTTTGAAGAACATCCTGGGATTTTTAATGATCACAGAGAATCAGGACCTCGGTTTAACACGTCTCATCCAAAAGACAGCACTTACTAAACTTACAGTGTCCCCTTCTCTATCCTGGGACGTTAGGACCCACACAGACTGCAGGTTGAGCGCCCCCTGTTGGCCTCACTAACACCACTTCAGGCAGTAACCTGGCTTTCCCATGTGATCTCCCATCCAGGTAATTAGCTTCAGTGGGTGACCATGTGCGAGTTGTAGAGAGCTAGCTGCTGGCTAAACAATCATAAAAACACATTTACCGAATAAATTCCAGCATGTGCACAAGAAAGTCATGTACGAGTAGTATGGGATTACTGGACAAAGTGGACTGACCATGATATAAAATATCTGAGTTTATTAAATTTTTAAAAATGCCCACTTGTCCTACCACAACATATTGTTTTTCTTTTTGATTATTGGCGCCAGTGTAACGGAGGCCAGCTAGTAAGTGCTGTGCAGGTAAACCTCACTCCTCTGACCTCTGACCGCTCTACATATGCTAGAAGCCATGGTCTTTAGCCTCCTTGTTAGAGCAACCGACTCCCATGCGGAAGGTCGTTGGCTTGATACCAGCTCTGAGTGGGTTGGGTGGCGTAAGACCAGCGGGGTTACACCAGTTTATCAGGAATTGATGATTTGTTTCTCTTTGACTCATTGGATCTTAAAAACGGTGCTTTATTCTTAAATGCTTTCTGTGATATTCTAGTTTTGCATAAGTTTAATCTTTGAATGGAAACTTATGACAAGAGCATTTGAATCAAACAAAGGCATGAAAATTCTACCTCCAACTACATTTTGAGGTTAAACTTATGAGGTATATTCAACTGCAAAACGCACACTCTTGCTTCGCTTGTTGCAGGCTGCCACAAGACTTTTGGATGAGCTGTGTCATTTAACAGTTCAGTCTCTAGAAACAATGGAGCCATTAGATCACTTCCAAGTTATTAAACTTCTTGGAGAGGGTTCATATGGCAAAGTCATGCTAGCGGTGCACAAAAAGAGAGGTAAGTGATGACAGGCCTTTCATATTTTTAGTTTCTTTCAACTAATTTGATTTCTGAAAATGATGCTCTGTTACTATATAGACCATTTTGAGGGATGTAACCAATAACAATGGTCCTAATTAATTTTCTGTGCAGCATTTTTAATTTCCCAAGAATGTCCAAGAATCTCAAACAGTCCACATATTGATAAACAATGTTATGATGGCTGTTTTAACATTAAGATCTGATTAAAATGTCTCTTTTTACCACTATGAAATATTTTGACAACAAGCAGGGAATGTTTATGGGCCAATGACATCGCCACATCTAAATGGTTAATACCAATTCTTCTTTCTGTATCTTTGACTGATTATTTCTCTAAATCTGTTTTGTAATCTAGGAACCCCAATGGCCCTTAAGTTCTTCCTGCGAGACTCTACCTGTCTCCTGTCATTTCTGAGGGAGTATAATCTCTCTTTGGCCTTCTGCAAGCACCCCTCACTTACCTCAGCTTTGGGTATCGCTTTCTCCACTCCCACTCACTATGTGTTCGCCCAGCAGCCCTGCCTTTATGGTGACCTCTATGATGTCATCGTTCCTGAGGTACGTTTCATGCATCTAAACAATGACTGGTCATGATGATTGAAATTAAACACGTCAAAGCTGATTCGAGAAAATCTCTCAACCTTTAAAACCCATTAAATCAGGGGTGTCCAAGCTTGTCCACTGTCCTGCACTGTCCTGTTAGCTCTGACCTTGGTGCTGAGTTTACAACAAGGCTGAAACCCGGAGCACAGCGAGAGGCAGGAGAAAATAGATATCAAATCACAAATGTAAACGGTAGCAGAACCATGAACTGCTTTACATGTTAAAATCAATGTCTCAAAATCAATACAAGACTAAGAGGGCAACTAGTGAAGCTGTTGGAGTACAGGAGTAATGTGAGACCGAGATGATTTATGTGATAACACATGCAGCAGAGTTTTGGAAGTATTGTAAAATCTTGAGAGAATTAGCAGGAACTTTTACGCATCCTCCATTCTTGCAGTCTTGAGGTTTGGAATTGAACTTTGGCAGTTGATGATGACATTACACAAGAACACGAGGATGCAATATCGCTGAAGAATGCATATTGAGAAACAGGCAATGAGTCTGTTTACATGGACACCAATACTCCTATTTTAATGCGATTAAGACAATACTCTGATTACGAGTCTACCATGTAAAGTAAAGTAGAGATTTTTGATTACCTTAATCCGACTAAAGTAAGTCATATTAGAACTAAACAGGAATCGAATTAAGACACATGGAGTATTCCTGTTTTAGTCACATTATTGAAGTGCAGTACAGACATGTAAACAACCTAATCAAATTATTACAGTTTTGTGGTACTTTTTGCTACATTTTGCAACAGGAGGCACACAAGGAAGTTGTCTTTTAACAACAACCAAATGAGAATGGCTTCAAGCAAGAGCACACATTTTTGATGCGAGTGAGAAATTCTGGAGGAAATGGACATTATGAAGTACCTCCAAGATTGTCACTGGGGTCATGAATGAAAAGTTAGAAAATGAAATGTTAGAGTAGGCCTGTTGCTTGAGAATTTGTATCCGGCGTCGTCTGTTTGCATGCATAGTGTGAGAAATTAACTGCAGTTGATTTTGTCGTAAACTAAAAACGAAATCCCCAAAATCACATATGGCGCCATGATGAACACAAACTGTTGTTGCGTGAAATGCCGGGGGAAACTAGCGTGGACGTAATTACGTTAATCGAACTATGTACTATAACATGTTAAACGGGAACTTAAATGTAATGTTCGAAAAGTTGCTCATGTAGACACCTTAATCATCTTGTCTTGTTCGAATTAAGGCTAATAATTAGATTACTGATATCTATGAAAATGTAGTCAATAAAAAATGTAAGGCCCTGTCCACACAAACCTGGAAAAACCATTTCAAATCTACACTTTTTTTCTACACAGTTTGGCATTCGTCCACACAAAAATGCAGCATCATGTGACAGAAAGAAAACTTTGTGATGAAAGCCATTGTGAAGATTTTCAGAAGCTCCTTAAATCGAGTGATCGTGTGGGCACTAAAACCAGATTGTTTTGCCTCATTTTGCCACAAACATGCACACTCCAATACCCCCAGTTAAAGTATAAATTCAACAGAAATATAAATGTCTAAAATCCTTAAAATAGCTTGTTAAGGAGCATTATGGATTGTAAGGATCTAAACAAAGCCTGATTCCTAAAAGACCACAGTGACAGACGAGTCTTCACATTGATTCCATGGGCCAGCCTGTACACCCGCTGGTGACCTATAGTACTCACACCTGCAGCTTCTCCACAATAGACATCCAGTGTTCTCCAGCCTCCTGCACCTAGACTGCAGCTCCACACAGGAAGTTTGGCTAGATGAGAAATGATCTAACCCAACTGATCCTGGTTTTTCTCAACTTTTTTTCCTTCACTTTAGTCAAATTGGTGACGTTTGTTCCTCGCCACTGGCTTGCTTAATTTGGGACTTCCAGCAGTGAAATTAAACCACACAGAACTGAACTAAACTGACACAGATTCAATGTCCTTGAACTTCTCTGTTAAGCTGCTTTGACACAATCTACATTGTAAGAGCGTTATAGAAATAAACATTAATTTAATTGAATTTAATATCCAGGAACAGGTCTGCAAACCTCAACTTAAACTGTCGTCAAACTAGACCAGGAGTGCCAAAGCTTGGGCCTGGAGGGCTAATGTCTTTCAGAGTTTAGCTCTGTGTTGAAGCCAGTTGGAGCTAGTCTTTGCACCACGTTGGCTCCTGTACCACCCCTGTACAAGATTTTCATCCCATATTTCACTGCATAGCAAAGTTTCCCTTTGGTAAACTCTGACCTGCAAATTTGACTTGCATTTATGCGTGAGACCAAAAGAAAATCAATACATGACTTTCTATTTCTAAAATATGGTGTAATCATTTCATCAGTATTGCATTAAACTGTTTCATTCAAATTAAATTCCCATGCTCAAAGCCTAGTGCAGGGGTCACCAACCCTGTTCCTGGAGAGCTACCTTCCTGCAGAGTTCAGCTCCAACACTGATCAAACACACCTGAACATATTAAGTAGGACATGAAGCAGCACTTGACAGTTATAGACAGGTGTGTTTGGTCAAGCTTGCAACTCAAATCTGCTGGAAGGTAGCTCTCCAGGAACAGGGTTGGTGTCCCCTAGACTAGTGTGACAGTGACTTTAATCCAAAGGTGTCAAACTAAATACTTGGAGGGCTGCAGCTCTGCAGAGTTTAGCTTTAACTCCAATTAAAGACACCTGATCAAACTAATTGAGTCCTTCAGGTTTGTTTGAAACTTACAGGAAAGTGTGTGGAACCAGGGTTGGAACTTAACTCTGAGCCATGGCCCTCCAAGAACTGAGTTTGTCATCACTGCTTTAATCCATTAAAGTTTGAAGTGCTTAAGTAAGGGATGTCCAATCCTACTGCAACGTGTAGCTCAAATTGGACATCCCAGTCTTAAGTACATTTTTGATTTCTTGATTGCAGGTTGGTCTGGAAGAGAGCCGTACCCAAGGAGTGGCTTCTCAGATCAGCGGTGCCCTCTCTCACCTCCATTCCCTTGGCTTTGTCCATCGTGATGTTAAGCCAGAGAACATCTTTCTATGCGATCGCGACTGCCGCTGGGTCAAGCTTGGCGATTTTGGCATGGTGAAAGCTGCAGGGACTAGGGTCCCGTGTGTGTGGTACAGCTCCCCATACTGCACGCCTGAGGCTGAGATAGCAAAGAAAAAGGTGGAGAGCGATTCAGGAGACACAGATGTGGATGACAATGGGAACAAGCTAAATGTGGACTTTGGCAAGACCCAAAGGATTTTGGTGTCTGTGGATCCCTGTACGGACAGCTGGGCATTGGGCATTTTAATCTATGCCATGCTGATGGGGAGCCTTCCATGGTCTGAGACTGTTAAAGACAACACTGCATATAAAGGCTATCTACAGTGGAGCAAATGGGAAAGTTCTGCATCAGAAGATCAATCCGAGGACCTCTATCAGTTGGCACCACAGTTTGGGGCATTCACTCCTCTTGTAGCCTCTCTTTTTAGGTCCCTGCTCCATCCACTGTCCAGACTTCGTGGCCGGCCAGATGAAGTAGAGAAGTACCTTGGGGGAGCTTGGCTTCTGGACAAGGATGTCAGTGGGTGATACGTCAAAGAAAGGACAAGTCTGAGAATAGTAGATTGTTGTTATTTGGTCATTCCCTCTTTAGTGGGAAAAATGGTGATGACTTCTTGGAAGAGGTTCCAATGGTAACACACATGAACTCTACAGAGGAGGAGACAAGGTGTATAGGAATACCGAAAAACTTGGGCCTCAATCCACAGTCCGGCAACATTACTGCACTCCGAAACAATGTGCAATGACTGTAAGGCTACACTGGAATCTTTAATATTACAGTGGCGGCTTCACATCGGAAGGCATCTTAATAACATCTGTGTTTATAAGACTGAATAAATACTGCCAGCCATCTCCACTTTCCAAAGTCGTTTGGCAATTTCAACAGCTCTTGCAAGTCCCTAAATCAGGTCACTCAGCTGACATCCTGAGCTGTTCTTTTTCATTTTCATGCAAACAGAACTTTTTGAACAACTAGAGAACAATCTACTGAAAATGAACAGCACTGTTATTAAATCAAACAAATACCATTTGGGAATTTCCCTTATATGTTTCCTAATAATCTGAAGAATGTTAGGGGGAAAACAGCTATAGATATCCATAGTACACTCAAAAATTACTTTTGCTGCTTGTTTAAACTAAAATGAGTTGAAACCACACAATTCTTATGTTTTTTTTTGGACAAATTATCTTTTTGGGACACCTACCTTGCAGTAGGTGATTTCAGAAACATTTTTTGTTGTACTGGTTGAAAGCCCCTTCACATTCCACTAGTAATGATTAAAGTAAATGATCTAAATGTGTTTATATGTAATTTTATATTCTGGGTAAGCCATAAGACTAAAAAATGTTCATTCAATTAATAATTGTCAGGCAGATAATTCCCATAATTCAGATAAGTAGCCCAGACTGTCTGTCAGCAAATGTAGATTTGAACAACTGCGCACTTTTTCATGCAGATTCGCCGATGCGCATTAAAGCGAGCCATGGTCACATAGACATGAGTGATATCGCTAAAAACAAATGCTGAATCAAAACTTTTGAAAACTCTGAGTCAATATTGAAGTTACTTTTGCAAGTTGGAGGAAGGATGACACCATAGCTGAAGTATTTCTGTTAGACTGGTAATGTTATGCTTTAAAACTATTTTAGTCACGCAAAACTTGTGTAGATTTTGTTGTTACGAATGGGTTATATGCACAGAAATGTTGTTCAGCCACTGAAATCTTACAGTAAACGATTGATGAGACTATTTTCAGTTTCATAAGGTCCTTTTACACCATCAATAATGTAGATTTTTATTTAGTTTAACAACCAAATATCAGTAAACAGCACTATTCCAGAGGAATACGCCGAAGAATAAAAGTATCAAATATTTCTCTTTGTGTCCAGCAAAACAAAAAATGTATACAGGATTGAAACAACCTACAAATGTTATTTTATTATAGTTTATTATGTTACGGCTAAGCACAAAATTATGTTCATTAAATATTATTTAATATTTCTATGTTAAACTTTTAATTAAGTTATTAATTATTTAATAATTTATTTATTAATTTAAATAAAGGTGCAGTACCAACAAAAACATGTTGGTAACATTCTGTTATTTTTTTTAAAAAGTGCCAAGACTAGCATAAAAGTTCATTTGTATTCATTTTTATGTTTAATGAAATAAAAATGTTTCAATTCCTATAACTAACGTGCAAAAGAAATAGCCCTTTTCACAGTAATTTACTGTAATCATGCTACGTACCTGCCTTAATTTTACAATAAAATTATGAATACAACATATAACTGTCAGTTTTTTTTACAGTTAAATACTGTAAAGCAATACTAATGTAATTTACTGTGAAAAATTACTGTAACTTGTTGTCAAAATCTGGAAATTTCTTACAGTGTAGTGCATGTCTTTGGACTATGGGGTACACCAGAAGCACCGGGAGGAAACAGACCCAAACATGGGGAGAACATGCAAACTCCGGCCCAGCCGGAACTCGAACCAGCAACAATACTAATACCCAGCGACAAAACCATACTATATGGAAGCCAATGACTTATTTTTTTCCCAGCAGTCTTTGTGTTCAAAAGAAGAAAGAAACTCAAGGTTTAGGATCAAGAAATGTAAATTATGGAACAAATCAAGCAGATTTTATTGTAAATTTAGGGAACTAACGAATAAATCCTGTTCGTGATTTGTATTTTTCTTGCATGTAATGTACAAAATTTCCTAAGGTGTCTTAATTCCCCTTGGGGTTCATGATGTAGAGAATTAGTAAAAGAAATTCCAGAAATGTTGATGTAAAAATGTAACAGTTTCCTCTCTTAAAAACAAACCATTAAACATATATTTTCACCAGTATTTACACTGTATTGATTACTCTTCGTTTGCTTAGCCTCATGAAGTTTGGAATGCTCACTCCTGTCCTAAAAGAATATTTATGCTTTTAACAGCCGATGCTCATGAAATGTCATCTTCAAGTGGAGCACTCCAAGCTGTGAGCGTAAGAAGGAGCATATCTCTCAGATTTCAGGAGAAGCCTTGCAGACACATACAAGCACTCAGACACTATGTGTCCTAGATTTAAAAATAACAGCCCGCAGCCATTAATAAAACTCTTTTAGCTATCATCACCTCTGTCAGACACACACACTTGAAATCACATACACATGCATGCGCAAACACACACAGTCCTCACTGATCTTTATCCTGAAGCGTCTCACACTTCAGTATTCGAACCTGTCCCTCCATTCATCAAAAGCTATACACACACACAAACAGTGTGAGGTTACATGCAACAGATAGGTCTGGCTTCGGTTCAAACTCGTCCAAGCAACCCATGAAAACATAACACTGTAAATTACAAGTAAATATGACAACCTTAAATGCATGATACATCAAATTAAAACCTTCATGCAACAAATCTGGTTCTGTGGATGCATTTAAAACTTGACTTTTATAAAGAGACAACACAGTTGTAAGCAATTTAAGGCAAATTATGATATTTAAAAAATGTAACTGACAACATGTGGACAACAAACTAAATAGATACAATCTAGGCCTCTGAAATATGATATCAAAATATACTTAGAGTGAGATTTTGCCTTTTGAATCTGAGGATTTTCAGGCATGTTGTTAAGAGATTAACAACTGAAGTAGCTCATTACAGCAAGAGAAGAACCACCAAGATCATTTAACAGCTCTGGTGACCATTCCAGTCACTGTCTGTGTGACCTTTCATCTGATATACTACATTAAAACACATTTATGAGTGCAATAATGCTGGCGTTCCAGTATGCTGTCATCTTGCATATGTTAATTTGTAAGTAAATGCGCAGTAAGGAAATAATTGTCTATATTTGCGAAGCATTTACAGCACTAGAATGGCTGAAATACCAGCATTCTGCTTGTAAAGTTTATTGCCAATAAATTAGCCCATTAAAACCGCAGGGACATATTTTAGAACTCATGCTCAGAAAGATCCTAGCAAATTTAACTGAGACAATAACAAATAATAGCAAATAAAAAAACAACAAATAACAATTAGTAAATTAATAGTTTACTATATATTTCATTATTATTAGTTCACTCAAACAACTCGGGTTGAGCTTAATATTATGTATTTAATTCCATATAGTTTTCGTTTGGATGAAATCCAATAGTTGAAACCATAAGCAATTGCTGCTTGCTTCGGAGCCAAATATACAGTATATAAATCATGTTCAAGCTTGTTATTTGTGAGCAGTTTGTACACTTACCGGCCAATTTATTAGGTATACCTGTCCAACTGCTCAATAACGCAAATTTCTAATTAACCAATCACATGGCAGCAAAACAAAGCATTTATGCATGTAGACATGGTCAAGACGATCTGCTGCAGTTTAAACTGAGCATCAGAATGGGGAAGAAAGCTGATTTAAGTGACTTTGACCGTGGCATGGTTGTTGGTGCCAGACGGGCTGGTCTGAGTATTTCAGAAACTGCTGATCTGCTAGATTTTCACGTACAACCATCTCTAGGTTTTACAGTGAATGGTTGGAGAAAGAGAAAATATCCAGTGAGTGGAAAATATCCCAGCTGATAGAAAGGCAACCGTAACTCAAATAACCACTTGTTACAACCGAGGTATGCAGAAGAGCATTTCTGAACGCACATGTCAAACCTTGAGGCGGATGGGCTACAGCAGCAGAAGACCACACCGGGGGCCACTCCTGTCAGCTAAGAACAGGAAACTGAGGCTACAGATCACACAGGCTCACCAAAATTGGACAATAGAAGACTGGAAAAACGTTGGTCTGATGAGTCTCGATTTCTGCTGCGACATTCAGATGGGGTCAGCATTTGGCGTGAACAACATGAAAGCATGGGTCAATCCTGCCTCATTTCAATGGTTCAATGGTTCTGGTGATGGTGGTGTAATGGTGTGTGGGATATATTCTTGGCACACTTTGGGCCCATTAGTACCAATTGAGCATCGTGTCAACGCCACAGCCTACTTGAGTATTGTTGCTGACCATGTCCATCCCTTTATGACCACAGTGTACTTATCTTCTGATGGCTACATCCAGCAGGATAACGCACCATGTTATAAAGCGCGATTTATCTCAGACTGGTTTCTTGAACATGACAATGAGTTCACTGTACTCAAATGGCCTCCACAGTCAACAGACTCAATCTAATAGAGCACCTTTGGGATGTGGTGGAAAGGTAGATTTGCATCATGGATGTGCAGCCGACAAATCTGCAGCAACTGTGTGATTCTATCATGTCAATACGGACCAAAATCTCTGAGGAATATTTCCAGTACATTGTTGAATGTATTAATCCACGAAGGATTGAGGCAGTTCTGAAGGCAAAAGTTGGTTCAAGTCGATACTTAGTAAGGTGTACCTAATAAAGTGGCCGTGAGTGTATGTTGACAATTTAAATAAATGTACTAAACATGCTAATTGTGTGGAATTTGAAGTACATGACAATGTGATCTTTTAAATCATATCAAACTGACACAATGATTAATAAATCATGCAGAGATTTCTTTTTGCATGTAATATTGACGATATTTTTTACTATGTTTAATTATGAATTTATTGTCTATTTATTTATGACCACATTCCCGATGCCAATGCATGCCTACTCACAAAATTGACTATTTAGTATAAGAACATTTGGGGAAAAAAATAAGAGATCAAACTAAGATTACAAATGAAATACTTTCAGGCCTAGATTCTGATTGGCTGATCTACATTCAAGAAAACCATAATAAATGACATTATATATGTCCAAAATCTTTCAAAAAAACATGTTTGCATGTTTAATCCAGAAGCACCTTGAATTCTCATTAGCAGAACTGGCCGATCAAATGAATGAGAGAAAGATCAAGTCCACAATCTATCATTATAATGCTAAATAACTCACTTGTTCACACGTCACTCACACATTCAAGCTTCTGAGACCAATTCGAACTTGCATCAACGAGTGAACAGCTGAAGCCCCAACATGCTGCCTATTTATTAGCCAAGACCATTTCATCGCAATGTTTCAAAACAGACCTTAACACCTTCTCCATAACCGTCCGCTATACCAGAATGACAGACAGGACACTTTGTTCTATTTCTGCACCACTACAATTAAAGGGATAGTTCACCCCAAAATTAAAACTTACTCACTATTTACTTACCCTCAAATAGTTGCAGACTTTTAAGAGTGTCTTCATTTTGTCTGAAAACAAAAGAAGATATTTTGAAGAAAGCTGAAAACCTGTAACCATTGTTATCCATAGTAGGAAAGTAGACACTATAGAAGTCAGTGGTTACAGGTTTCCAGCTTTTTTCAAAAAAATTTTTTTTTCATGAAAGCTTTTTGAAACAAGCAAAGGGTGAGTATGATGACATTTTTGGGTGAACTTTAAGCACTGAACATTCTGAAATCTTATTGATCCAAAAAATTAATTTAGTGTACATTGAATATAAACATGATTTACTTATTTAAATTTTGTCATATTTTACTCACTCTCATGTTGTTCCAAACCTGCACACCTAACCTGAACGGACCAGTTAGGCCATTTTTCCACATTTTCAATAAATGTATCCAGGTTTTTAGGCAAAAAACTTTGTGAATATTATTAAAACGAATTGTTTTATACTATGTGTATACATTCCCTGCTAAAAATAAAAAATATAAAAAAAACAGCTTGAACCAGACTAGGCTGGTTGGCTGGTTTTAGCTGGTCAGCCTGGTTTTAGAAAGGTTTTGGCCATTCCAGGCTGGTCTTAGCTGGTTTAGGCTGGGAGATGACCAGCCAAAACCAGCTATGTCCAGCCTAAACCAGGCTGATCAGCTGGTAATTTGCCATCCTGAGCAGCTAAGACCAGCCTGGAAATGGCGAAACCCCTCTAAAGCCAAACTGGTCAACCAGCCAACCACCAGGGTTATGTATCATCCCTAAAATTGTTGGTCTTTTTTGTAATCTTTTCATTAAAAATCAATATTGTTTTAAGGAAATGTGGCAGTAGTGCCATAAGAAATAAGAAAGTGCATTATCATCAGTATTTGGTGCTGATTATATGCAGTCTAGGTTAAGTAATCAGGTTGTGAAATGCATTACTTAATTAGATTGTGCTACTACTTCTAATGTAAAATTGTAAATGTTTAATTAATGACTTATATTTCCTATGCTGTGGTGGGACATGACTCATCATGACTGTATAATGCATATGCGTTATCCTGGTGTTCTTAGCTTTTTGTCCTGTTTTAAATGTGTATAAGAATAAAACAGGCCATAAAACAGATAAATAGTCCGTGTGAAGGTAGCCTGCTGTAGCCAGATAGCTAATATTGGAATTAGCACTGGAGTGACAGAGACGTTTGGTGGCCAACCTGAGAATTGCAGACTGTGATGGAAGTTCTTGCTCAACCAAAGCAGCAAAACGTCTGCAAAAAGAAGTTATCTAGACATGAGTCCCCTAAATAATCTCTGTGCTTTGAGGTTTCTGATGGAAATTATGTGTTTAGCTCATTTCTAGCTGTTCAAACTGCAGTCCAGACGCGCATCCTCAAAATATCTGACTGTATTACAAATAACACGGTCCACAATAATATTCGCCATCTTAAACTGCATTTTAAAGCAGAAACCGCTATAAAAACAAAGAGGTAGATTAAATCTGTTACTCAGGCGATTTAATTTACTTCACAAATCCACTACTATTCGCTAAATAAAACAAAGTCCATTTACGTTTAGTCTTTGATAAAAAGCTTTTTTATTGTAAGTTTTTCATTTACACAGGTTAAATTAAAGATAAACGTTCATCATAGCCTACTTTGACATCAGTCTTTTTAGACTGTACAGGCTTTAGGGTAGGGGTCACCAACCTTTTGGAAACTGAGAACTACACTAGTGTGAAGGGCTACCAGTTATTAAATAACACATTTTTCTTAATTAACTTTTAATTATATGTTAGATAAATATCAAAATGAAACACTTTGTTTGTCTGAAATTGTTTTTAAAGTTTTTTTTTTAAATATATAACTTAAAGTATTTTTTTTTAAATTTACACCAATGCAAGTGTGATTTTAAAAGAATACCTATAAAAATATTAGATGCAGCTTACTCATATGTGGTGCTATGGTGAGCTATTTTTAGAACAGGCCCGTGGGCAACTCATGTGAACCTGGCGGGCTACCTGGTGCCCACGGGCACCATGTTGGTGACCCCTGCTTTAGGGTACAGTATGTCCAACTATCTAGTAGCATTGAGTTGATGATAGAAACGTGCTCCCTTCACAAACTCTTAAAGTACTAGCCAATAAGTCAAATTTACGAAATACACTATGTTTACATTTAAATATATTAAAATCAAGCAGTTCAATGAAATTACAATTAGCTTATCTAGTCTATTGTTTTCTGCTACAGTAAACTTAGCCTTAGAGGTTACCAATGTAAGATCATACAATAAATAGAATAAACTATTGTAATTTCGGTGTTGACCTTTTATGTTTTTAAAGTCAGCAAAGATACATGTTGTAATTCTTGGAACAGATGGGTTTTGATATCTGCTAATAAACAAAAAAAGACATAAATTAATCCTTATAACTTTTTGCACAATAATATGATTGTATTTGTTTCCACACTATAAGGTAGGGCAAGCATCAGCAGAAGCAACATTAATTAATCATCAAATACCACAGTAGTTATATTCTTTAAAAGAACTACAAAGCAATGGGTGTTGTTTTTCTTTTGTATATTTTATTTTTGTTTAACATGTAAATGACTATCTTTTAGTCAAGTCAATGACAGCATGGATATGTAATGAATATCTAGACATAATCCCTGTATTTGAGGGACATATTTTCTACATTATGGCCTTCGATTTATATGCGTGTATATTTATACTGTACAGATTTGATATATTCTTATGATATACAAGATGTTAGCTCTTGAAAACATATCCAGGCCCTGTTTAAATTGTACACTTCCAAGCAGTCAAACCTCTGTCATCTTTTGTTTTTAACACTCAGACACAAATTCACTCCCCAAAACCAAAGACAAACACATACAGTTTATGACAACAAAGTGGAAACATCCAACACCTTTTGGACAAATGTAAAGATACTGAAACAGACTTTTTAAAAAAAAATCTCATAAAGTTTCACACAATGGGATGATCCTCACCGTTTTACAATCTTTTTCCATAATTTCATTTGGTTGATTTGTTTTTTTAAGACCATTGCAATTCTTAATAGCCTATTTCTCGCCTCTGTGCTTTGCTAGGATTAGCAGCTTAACATACAGATCGCCTCAGATTTTCCAAACAGTTATGCAGTATATTTTAATTGCAGTAGTTCTGATGAAAGGAATGGGAACAACGACTGAAATGAAGGATGATGAAGGTTTTGTTTTTCAGAACTGAACCCAGTTTTCAGAAGAGGGATCTTGACGTGGTGCTGAAGCAGGAACAGAGCTGAAACAAGAAAGAGGAAAATAAATACAACAAATGTTCATGATTCCCACTTTTACAGAATTTAACATATTAACGTAATCTGGAAGCTTGTGTGAACCACTGAATTTAGCCCTTGTGTATTGTTCAAATTGACTACCCTTTTCTTATGTTAAGGGCTATTTTTGCTACATTGACTTACATTATATTTACATTTTTTTATTACAAAGCCATGACCACATATGATCATGCATTCTTGATTTTTGGAGGTCTTCCTGTTGAGAAGGGGTGAACTTTGTCAATTTTCCTGTTGATCATCAGTTAGCACAATTAACACTTTAGACAGGTCTGTGCAAAAAAGTTTCTGGCTTTTATGTGGAGTTCTATGGAGTAAAACAGCAAGCTATAGTGTGCATGTACAGTATAAATACATTTACTATGTTCTGAGAGCTGAGGTGAGGTGCTTATTTTGATTTAGTCAGAAAGGTCTCCCTGCTGTGTTCACACCAGACACAGCTATTCATGCGCAAGTAGATGCATGAATATATTGAATTTACTCCCTTTATTCACACGTCAAATCCGCTTCACTCGCATGTGATATTCACTTCACAATAGATGCTGATTTGCATCATAGGCAGGGCTTCTGTCTGCCAGGTGACTCTAGCTTCAATGCTAAATGGCTAACATGGATTTTATTGAGAGAGAAGCTGTGCTTTATGTGCTTTAGGAAGGCTGAAAAACAGCGTAGATTTGTTGGGCATCATGTCTGAGTGCACTAGATCCTTTCAGAGGTGTACCCAGCTCTAAGCTCATTATCTCCTCTAGAAACTATAGCTGGATGATGGAAGCTTTCAGCAGTGCTTCCGACTGAGCCGAGCCCAGTTTGATGAGCTGCTGTCTGGTGTCATTTTCCCCTCAGGACATTAACTGCAGGGGCTAGGTCATAATAGCGATGCTCCAAGAGCAAGCTCCTGATTAGTTAACAAGGCGCGAATGTTCAATAAATGTGCAAAATGCTCAATTCACATAACGTCATTCATGCGAATCGCACTGATGTCTGTTCGCGTCTTTGCGTTAGCTTACCATGTAAATCCCTCACGCTTGATGCATCATCTGCATCTGGTGTGAACTCACCACTCAAACACGCACACACGCACGCACATGCACACGCACACGCTCACGCACACACACACACACACACACACACACACACACACACACAAACACAAACACAAACACAAACACAAACAAACACTTCATAAAAGCCATAAACTAAGCTTTTTTTGCACTGCAACTGATAATCAACTGTAAAAATAACAAGTCGTACCTCCTTTCAATATTTAAAACCACCAACAATCAAGAATGCATGATTATTTGGTGTTTTCAAGAGTTCACACTTAACTGATGATTAGTAATAAGCTAGTTTGGCATGCGGTCCCCGGAGAGAGCCCCGAGCTCATGAGAGCCTCGAGCCCGGAGCTCCCTCCCCGCTGCAGGGGGAGAGGGGAGTTTGAGCTCGGGTAGATCTCGAGAACCACCCCACATTTTTTGCTGTGAGGCCGCAGTGCTAGCCACTGGGCCGGCGTGCTGCTCTGTAGAAAAGAGGAGGAGAAGGGGTGGAAGGGGGGATTCTTCAAGCCGAAGATGACTAAAGGTAAGATGTTTGGTTATTTATACTGGGTTAGGAATAGTCTGATTGGTGGTTCGTACATTAGCTAGACTCGGAGCCAGCCGTGTCAAACATAAGCACGTGATCCTCTCGAAATTAGTTTATGAATAAACTTCACATAGAGGAATTCAATGGGGCAAAAACAGCCACTAACATATAAAAAAAGTTATTAGATTTGCCCATAGTGTATTGTTGAGTCTTTTAACAATACACATACAATAACATTTCCCAAGCATTTTCCCAAAACGTGTCAAAATAAGATTTGTCAATCAAAAATCATTCCATTTTCTGAGAAACAGAGAAAGATGTGGCTAAATTTATACTCAAAATCACCCCAGAGTGGATGAAAACATCCCCAACAGCACACAAGGGTTAAAATATTCTATTACCAAAAAAATATGAGTTTAGAGACAGAATTTGCAAGATATAAACTCAGAATGAAATAAAAACCCAATTCGTTATATCTTGCAATACAGACATTAAGATACAATATTGAAAAAAAATGTTGTTTTCTTAAAATCTTAAAAATCTTAATTTTAAGAAATTGTTTAGTTATTAGCAAATAAACTTCTGAATAAAGGAACATATTCACTGGTGAAGAATCAACAACAGTAATGATGTTACCTTGCAGAGCTAGAGAAGTCTCCCCATAGGTCAGAGCTGGGGTTGGACTGAACCACCGTATTAGAATTACTGCTGTCCAGTTCTAATAAACATGCTAAAATTAGGGAGAGAAAGTGAGATCAGACAAAAAAAGATCAATTAAGATATCAACATCTAGTTGCAACTTGCAAGACTAATCTGTGAAAACGCATCAATATATTCATCTACAAGCAGTGATGAGGTCTAACCTGTCTGTGCTCCTCCTGTTGGCTGGACTGTGTTGTGATTAGACAAAGGAGGCGGGGCAATCTTTCCTCCTGGAGGTGGAGGGAGGAGCCCCAGGCCTCCTGAGCTCTGGGGGCGGGGCTTGTCCCTCTTTTTACCTTGCTGCACACAGAAACATTTCTCTAATACAGTGGTCTCAAACTCAGTTCCTGGAGGGCCACAGCTCTGCATAGTTTAGCTCCAACCACCTCCAACTCACACCTGCTTAATAGTCTCTATAAGTCTTGAACAACTTGATTAGTTGGATCAGCTGTGTTTGATTATGGTTGGAGCAAAACTATACAGAGCTGCATCGCTCCAGGAATTGAGTTTGAAACCTGTTCTCTAATATGTGGGCATTAAAATAATAACATGATTGTAAAAAGGAATTTTTAGCCGTTTTGTTTTACCCCGATATTCAGTGTGATGGTCTGTCCTTCTTTAAAGCCTAAGTCCAGTTTGGGTCCTGAGTCTGCAGCCTGAGAATTTTTGCTGATTTCATTCTCCTGTTTCACCCACCTTAATATGAAAATATCAAAATATTTCAACAGAATCAAAAACTGGACATGATAAAATAGCTTTTTAACCATTTAAGGTGTTACTACAAGTACAAAATCATTTCCAATTATGAATGCGTGCATGCTTTTTGAAAGAATCTCACTTGAAATGATCCTGCAGGGCAACATTGAAGTCAAAAGCATCACCTCTGTCTGCAAATCCAACACCAATGAACGCACTCCGACCTAATACACAGGAAGAAGAGATAATGAACATCTAAACTGTAATATAAATTGATTTATTTATTTCCACTGTCGGACAAAAGTTTTGTTGCTGATCCCAGTTGTAAGATCAACAAATAATAACTTGATATGTAGTTGATCATTTGGAAAAGTGGCAGAAGGTCAATTTTTGCAATGAATCATCTGTTGAACTGTACTCCAATCATCACAAATACTGCAAAAGACCTATTGGAACACACGTGAACCAAAGATTCTCACAGAAATCAGTCAAGTTTGGTGAAGGAAAAATCATGGTTTAGGGTTACATTCAATATGGGGGCATTCGAAAGATCTGCAGAGTGGATGGCAACAGCCTGAGGTACTGTATCAAAACATTTTTGCTGCCCATTACATTACAAACCACAGGAGAGGGCAAATTCTTCAGCAGGATAGCGCTCTCTCATACTTTACCCTTTCCTGCAAGAAAGCTTTCTTCGTCGTTCCAAATGACTTTATTAATAAGTTATTTGAGTCATTGCAAAGATGTATGGATGCAGTCCTCAAAGCTCATGGGAGTCATACACAATATTAATTCTTCTTCAACTGCACCATGACTTTATATTATATACTGTACATTATTTCTGTTGCAGTAAGTGACAAGAATTTTGACTACGCAAAGTCAGACCTTACTGTCCTAAATAAATAATTGAAAATCAAGACATGTTCATATTTTATTTTGGTAAAATAAGTGTAATCTAGAGGCCTTTGCCTTTTATATAAGCCACTTCTGACACCAAATGATCAACTAGAAGTCGAGTTACAATTTGTTGTTCCTAAAAACTTGAATAGGCAACAACACTTTTGTCAGGTAGTGTACATAATGCCATATCAGAAGCAATGACTTTATTAACTGCAAAATCAAAAGTCAGAAGGCACACTGTGATTACAACACAATTAAAATGCATTGTTTACATTTATTTAACATTTTTGTTTAAAACAAACAAGCAAATGTGCATTAAATAACAGTAAATACAGCATTTATAAATAATATTTTAATCATAAATTTATTCATTATGATTACAAAATAATTCAAAGGCATAGCTTACAATTATAGCACAAATTGTTTAAAAAACATGTAATAAATAACAGTAAATATAGCAATTTTAAAAAAATATTTTACTCAAATAAAAACATATTTTAGAACATTTTTTTAAAATATTAATATATTGATTAGGATGAAAACATTCTCTGAGATAATGACAATGGGTCTCACTTTATATTAAGTGGTCTTAACTGATATGTACTTACACAGGAATTAATTAGTAACAATATGAAATATGAAATAATATGTTTGTTACAATGTACTTATTGTGTAAATACTTGTATTTACTGTGTACTTATGCTTTATTAAATACATGTATGTAATTACTTATGTAATTAACTTTTGTAATTACATTTGTAAATACACTGTTGACCATCCCTTACATCTTAACCCACCCTTAAACCTACCCATACCAGCAAACCTGTCCATAACCAACCTCTATCCCAACTTAAAGACTTAAACACTTAACACCACAAGTGTTCTCAAATACATTAAACACACAGTAAGTACATTGTATTTATTTTTTTTAATATAAGTACATAGTAGTTAAGGACACTTAATATATAGTGGGACTGTCAAAAAAGACTTGCAGAAAAGGGTAAATGTCTTATCTAATTAGAAATGAATGACAAGAAAAAAAAAGCAAAAACTTCAATAGGAAAGAGCTATAGACAACCAATAGTATTTCAATCTAGAGCACGAACATTTAATAAGCTAAGTAGTTTGCATAAGTTAAATATTTTATCAGTTACATCCTTTTCTGTTTTCTATAAACAAAAAAATAAATACAATTTTTGCATTTTGCAATGTTGTCAGTTATCTTAACATTATTATGTAAGAATTTAAATTCTTCTTAGGTTTTGTCTTAAGTATAACCTTACTTTTTTCTTAAGTTACACATTTTTTTTAAAAAGTCAGTGAAAAATATATTATATTATCTTATATTATATTATTTTTTTATTATATTATATGAACTTTTAAGGGTACACTTTTCTAATTATGCTGATAAATGAAGAATGTTCAGTTTCAAAGTTTCAAGTGCTTGTAGACAGGATTTAAAATCTGTTAAAATGTAAAACAAAAAAAACAAAAAAAGATTTTCCTTTTGTTTAATTTTTTTTATTATGCACACACTTCAGCACTGCATATTAAGCTTTGAATTGTTTTAAATGTATAACTAATTGTATAGTATGACAGGAAATAAACCAAAATAGCGAAACTGTTCCACTAACCATTGTCATCCTGTATTCGGAGAACAAAATAGCGACTGGAATCACTGACCGTCTCCAAAGCAATGCCTGGATACTCATTCACTGGCGCTTGAGCAAATAGCTCACCTGAAGACAGTTATGAAGCTCACGTTAATCTGAAATTCATTTCAATCAAACATTCGGGTGTTTTTCTTTTCATGCAGATTTCCAACCTGAGACTTTGTCCTCCAGTTTAATGAAAGCCACTTTCCCCTTTGCTGTTATGCGCATTCGGCCCATCCAGTCAGGAGCGTCCAACTTCCAGTCCGCCGCCCTGCCATTATCACAGCACAAATCACATTTTAGGGCCAACATATTTAAATAAATGATACATTTACTGTAATTTACTACAAATGGGAAAGTTTTTTTGTTGTTGTTGCTGAAAAGTTTCATGTAAATGACTAAAAAAAAAACATGTAGATGACTAAAAACAGTGCATTATTCATGCCATACCACTTTTTGGTGATGGTACATTGTAAAGAAACCTTAAATGTCTGTTTAAAAAAACAGTCTTGTAGTCTACTGTTGTTATTGTAGTTGTAAAGTACTTAACTGTAAAGGACATGCACTTTAAATGAGAAAATTACATTAGTAAAATAAAATGATAATGGTATGGTTTTAAAAAGAATCTACACTCAACAAAATATAAAAATGCAACACTTTTGTTTTTTGCTTTCATTTTTCATGAGCTGAATTCAAAGGTCTAAAAGTGAAAAACAGAGTCCAATGTGACTTCTATTTGCCTCACACAGTCCATTACATCTCCTTTGCATAGAGTCGAATGAGTTGTTGTTTCTGTCCTTATGGGATGTCAGTCCACTCCTCTTCAATGGCTGTGCAAAGGTTGCTCGATATTGGCTGGAACTGGAACACACTCTCATACATGTGGATCCAGAGTGTCCAAAACATGCTCAATGGGTGACATATGCATTGGTATGCTGGCCATAAAGAGCTTGGCTGTTTTCAGCTTTCAGGAATTGTTTACAGACCCTTGAAAGTGCATTATGATGCTGCAACATGAGGTGATATTCATGGAAGATTGGCACAACGAAACTCACATTGCGTTATGTCTGTGCATTCAAAATGCCGTCAATAACATGTAGCTGTTTCGTTGTTCATAACTTACTCCTGCCATTACAATAACGCCACCATGGGCAACTCGATTCACAACGTTGGTATCAGCATAAAACGCTCACCCACACAACCTATACAAGCTGTCTGCCATCTGCCCTGTAGACTGAAAACCGGGATTCAACTCTCCAAAGTGCCAGATGCCATCAAATGTGAGCATTTGCCCACTCAAGTCAGTTACAATGATAAACTGCAGTCATGGCGATTCCCCAGTGAGGACTTGAGCATGCAGATGAGCTTCCCTGAGATGCTTTCTGAAAGTTTGTGCATAAATACTTTAGTTATGCCAACTAATTGTTGGATCAGCAGTTCAGATGGCTGATCTTGATACGATCTTGAAAGTGAAGATGCTGGATGTGGAGGTCCAGGGCTCGTGTGGTTACTCATGGTCTGTGGTTGTGAGGCTGGTTGGATGTCCTGCCAAACTCTCTGAAAAGGCTTTTATAGATGGATTAATGGTACAGAAATGAACATTCAGTTTACAGATGACAGTTCTGGTGGACATTCCTTAAAATCTTGTGACATCTGTGGCATTGGTGACATTTTATTGTGGCCAGCCTAAAGCACACCTGTGCAATAATCATGCTGCCTAATCTTTATCTTGGCAAAGGAGAAGTGCACATTAACACAGATTTGGACAAATGCGTCAGCCAAATTTGAGAGAAATTTTGTGCGTGTATATAGACCAGGGATGGGCAAACTTGATCCTCGAGGGCCGGTGTCCCTGCAGAGTTTTGTTCCAACACTAGTCAAACACACCTGAACAAACTAATCAGTGTCTTCAAGATCACTTGAACTCTATAGGGAGGTCTGTTTGAATAGGGTTGGAGCTAAACTGTGCAGGACACCGGCCCTCCAGGACCGAGATTGCCCACTCCTGATATAGACTATAGTTTTTAATCTTTAAGTTCATGAAAATTTGGAGTAAAACATAAGTGTTGCATTTGAGAGTAGAGAAGCTGCATTTTCAGGATGCCACGAAACCAGTTTCATGTATATGAACAATGACTAAATTGCTTAAATAGTTTTCAGTTCATAACTAGGCTCTTTTGGTGGAAGCTTAAAGGAATAATTTACCCACAAATTCCATTCCAAACCCATAAGATTTTTTGTAGATTGCTGACAAGAGAATATCCCATTGGCTCTCATGCTTCACCCACACACATTTCAGCTTCTGTTTAGCATACGTAACGTTCTCTATGCATGACTGAAGATGATTGTTTCGATGTAAATGGAAGCATATATGATATCTGTTCATCACTTCAGCATTTTTGCTACACCCCATGCACAAATTATGTGAGCATAAGTTGAGGTGCTGTTTTTGCCTCACAGCTATCTCCTCCTCACATTAAAAATTAAGAATATGTTTATTAAAATGAACAAATTATTCCCAGCAGATCATGAATAAGGGGCGAAGCAGTGGCGCAGTAGGTAGTGCTGTCGCCTCACAGCAAGAAGGTCGCTGGTTTGCTGGTTCGAGCCTCGGCTCAGTTGGCGTTTCTGTGTGGAGTTTGAATGTTCTCCCTGCGTTCGCGTGGGTTTCCTCAGGGTGCTAAGGTTTCCCCCACAGTCCAAAGACATGCAGTACAGGTGAATTGGGTAGGCTAAATTGTCCGTAGTGTGTGAATGTGTGTGTGGATGTTTCCCTGAGATGGGTTGTGGCTGGAAGGGCATCCGCTGCGAAAAAACTTGCTGGATAAGTTGGCGGTTCATTCCGCTGTGTCGATCCCGGATTAATAAAGGGACTAAGCTGACAAGAAAATGAATGAAGATCATGAATACACCCTCCCACCCCCCCAAAACAACAACAACAACAAAAAACAAGAGTCTCATATAACCTTTTGATGCTAACGCCATGCTAAAACATCAAGTGATTACTTTAATAAAGATTTTTTTAAATGTAAAGCAAAGTAAAGTAAAATATAACCCTAGTTTCACTGTTGATGAGGAGTGTTACTACCCTATTTGAAATTCCATGGTTAGACAAAAATCTTTTAGTTTTTAATAAAAAAATATATATATAATTTGAATTGAAGATTAAATCAAATAAAAACATTATTTTCTGTTGTAGTCAAACATCTAGATACACAAAAATGAGCAATGAAACAAAAAGTGTCACAAAATAATTTTGCAATGTAAAATTTGTGACAGTTTTCAATCTCGGTTTATGTGAATGCATGTTACTGACCTTTCTTTATTCACATTTTTGACCTTGTAAATGACCGACTTCTTTATATTCCATTCTCACTCAATACTTATTATTTATTTCACTTATGTGCTGTATGTAAGATTTTGACTCCTCTAAAGTATAAAATACCATAATATGTTTGCGGATATTTAAGAAACATGCAAAGTGAACAATCTTGCTTATCGGAAAAACTCAGATATTCTGCTTTGAAAATGTGAGTTACATGCCGGAACATGTCTTTGTTTTGGTCACTTTAATCCGCCCACAGCCAGTTTAGCCATTTATATTTCAGTGCCCTGAGTTGCCTTGTTGGAAAACCGTGCTGTTCATTTATTTAGTCAAAAAGGCTCTCAAAGCATGCATCTGTGATTGAAATGCGACCTCTGGTGGGGAGTAGCAGACTCTCAAATGAGACGCAGATTCTGAGTTTTACATGTGGTTGTTAATAATTAGCAAATAATATAAATATTACGAACGTAACCACTGGGTTATCAGTTTGCATTGTAGTCCCATTTCTCAACGATTTGGCTGTTTTGAGACACAACACAACAAAAATTTAAATACAGCCATTTAGAAGCACAAAATAGTGCACTTAATGCACTCCAGTGAAATTGGGCCTATTTATTAAACCCATTTAAAATTATTATTAAAGTCCAATTTCAAACAGTTTATTTTATTTTCAAGATCTGATGTGAACTATCTGCAGCTGCTTTCAGTAGTATGGCAATAAATGTCATGTAGAATGGCATTCAAACTCACATTATTAGCAATTAACACTGAATAAAGCACATGAGGTGTACTTTGTCAGTTTTCCATTGTTCATCTGTGAGAAATAGAAACCGTTTTTAATATATCAATACCAGGTGTTGGTTGGGACAAAAAACTGCTTTTAATATGGAAAATATTCTCTCTATCGCGTCCCTTTGTTTTTATTTGGAACATGACTTAAATCAGCCTTTAGGCTCATTATTCAGGCATGCTGTTGATGTCGTCAATCTGGCAACCTGCGCTTGCGTGTGTTTTAAACCAGGGGTGCAATACCTAGTTCCTCCAGTGGGTGTCAAACTTACATACTGCACATTTAAACTACATCCTAGCAAGCCTAAATTCATGCTTTGCTTTTGTTATTTAATGCCCCATGTAAAAATCCAATCCAAGACACAAACAATCTTTTCCATTTTCAATAATCTGATCAGTTAAACGTACTGAATGTCACAACATGAAAGAAAAACCAACTTCAATTCCACTCTTCCTTTAGTGGTCTCAAAATCCCAGCTATAGCAGAAAAACCTGCAATATGTAAAGAAGGTCTTGTCTGAAAACAACTGCTTCTTACAAAGATCTAATGATCTAAAAGGTCTGTTTTGACAACATTATAAATCATTACAGATGTATTACGAATAAACAAAGCTCTAAAATTGTGTCTTCCAGATGTAAACAAACCATCAAATAGACTAGACATCAAAATGATGTACGTGTGCTGACACTTTAGTGGCATCAAATACGCCAGGCATCAAATAAATTACAGCCCTTTGGGTTGAAGATTTTAGCTCAATGGGAATAGAAGACATTTAACCCCTTTCCAGTTTATAGCAAATTTTAATAACTATTGCAATACGCCCTCGAGCTCCTAATGAGGGAATCCAACAGGGATTTTAGAAGAGGAATGTGTGTCACTAAAACATCCCATTCTCTGTGGGCAAGAGCTTTTAGGACTAATTATACGCTATATAAAGAGGACCACTTAAAAACTCATCAAAACACACGCTTTACATCAACACATAATATAATACTATAATCAAAATAAAAGATTGACTTCAATATTATGAAAATAACCAACAAAACATTATGAAATGTAACAGTTTCAGCTGACTGTTTCGTAGTAAGATTAAGTCGTGAGCTAGAAGACAGACTAAGCATTAGAGATCACAGGATGTTTTCCTTCCATCAAAACTGATGACAAAACACAGCCTCTGCGTCAAAGGCACTATAGAGAAACATAACAATAATAAATAGGATACGAGCATTATTTACAACCGAATGTCGTTCGTAATAGCACTGTAGTGTTACACAGACGAAGCAAAATGGTATTTCAGCATTATTTACAGATCAGGCACCTGCCGTAGGCTCAGGCCCGCACATCCTTTAATTCACCTGTATCCGCGATTCGACGCCCGCGGCGGGATGCGGTAAACATTGACATCTGGTTTCACGCACAGGATCGACTCGTATTCCCCTTCGGACGCCATCTTGAACTGATTTCAGTGGATGTGAGTAATTTTTCTGTCTTCATCCAATTTGTTATTGCGGGCCAGCCGCTCGTACAGGCACCGGAGCGTCAGTGACGTCAGTGATGCCTCAGGCACGAGCTTGAGAATCACGCATCACGCGTCATCAGATCTCCGGGTGAATGGATCGACTCATTGTTATGGAAATCGGGATTAGTGCACGCGCAAGCATGAAGTATGGATCGGCGGATTTGTCATTTTCTGTTCGCATCCCCTTGGCTTTTTTTTTTTTTTTTTGCAAACCGGGTGACTCATGTTTAACATTCTCGAAATCAGGATAATTTGTTATTATTTTGATAGGCTTTCATTAAAAAAGGAACTAAAACAAAAACTGGGTTTGTTTACCCTTGTGGGTTTTAGCGTAAGACATATAGCCACGCCTGATCATTAATATTCACATTCCAGCGGATTAGTGGTTGCATACAGCCCCTCCCACCTCATGAATAATTCAGCGGGGTGGCTTCCGCTGCGTTCGTTTTTTGACAGGTAGCCGTAAAACGGAAGCGGAAATTTCCGCTAGGCTCTGGAAAAGCCTCTCATCTTCTCTCCCGTCCATTCTCCAAAAAGGTTGGTATAGTAATATAAATATACAGTTATATATTATCTTCATCAATCAGACATTTTGTCGCCGAGCTGACGTAAGAAGCGATGCTCTATATATATATATCTGTGGCTAAGGCGCAGTGTATATTCATGTATTATTATTCTCGTGTTTTTAAGGCGATGGCTTTCATTCAGCAAACCAATATGAGCTTCTGCAGGTGTCAGATTGCAGTCAGGGCACGATCAGACCTGTGTGATGCGACAGTCTCGCTTTTTTATTGAATATGACTATCATTTAATTTGTGTTATCATCATCATCATCAACATCATGTGATGCCATCAAGCACACGTTATCTTTGTGTTTATGCATCAATGATGAGATGTCTGCCAGCTTCAGAAATCAGCCATCATTTGGATCATAATGTAAATGGCAGATTGATTTGCTGATGGAAATAGCTTAAGTATTGTTTTGATGGCAGTGTGATGTTGATTCAGAGGATGTTTATATTACAAATCAATAGTATTACATTTTACAAAAATGTTGTATATTTCAGAATTCCAATAGAAATACCTTTACCCCATGTTTTTTTTTTTTTTTAATGTAACTGTTTCATCAAAATCTTGTTTCAGATTTCCCCCCACATTTATGATTTATATGCCATAAAGTTGCCATAGAGTTGCTCATGGACTGAAGTGCTGGTCAATTGAGAAATTCAGTGAACAGTCATTCCAACATCTTTTAATAGCAGGTAAGTTGAGGAAAATGTTATTATAAGTATAAGATATAAGATATATATTATATGTGTTATTACTATTATTGTATATGTGTTGTTGTTAATAATTGATCAATAATAAGTTTGTCTTATGCTTTGTTTAGGGTTATTGTAGTTAAGTAAAACCATAAAAAGTTTTATTCTAAATAAAATATCAATTCCATTTCAGCTTTATTGTGAAGGCAACATTTGTCTTTGCATTTAGTTCATTAAAGAACATAGAACTACTAAAAATAAATTAACATGACAATACAAGCTATGTAGACACTTTAAAAAGCTTGCAACAATTGCAAAACAACAAAATCGTGAAATCTTAAACGAAAATAAATTGAATATGTGAAAATATTAACTGCATGTGAATAAACAAAATGTAAATAGAAAAAAAATCATAATTGATAGCATATCTAGTAATGATTAGTATTTATCATAGTATCATAATGGATATATATATATATATATATATATATATATATATATATATATATATATATATATATATATATTCTATTATGAAATGGCCAATAGCAAAACCATTAACGCAAAATTATAAAGACACTGTTTTCTTATCCCCAAAGATATAAAAGAATATTTTTGAGCAATTGTATTGATCCATGCACTGTAATTGCAACGATTAGCAATAATCAACCAACTTTTATAAGTTATGTAATTTAAGTTTTTTGTATTTTATAAAATTTTGTTATTCTTGAACAGGTCTAGGACAAAACTGCCATCATGACTCACTCAATGCTGCGACGACAACTGAAAAACCTCGTTCAGAACTTCTCTGAAGCAGAGGTCAAGGTGAGTTTCACTTATCTCTTCAAAGCTCAGTTGTCGCACTCTTCAAACCCTTCAACACTTTCAAATCTTCACAAAGAGGTTTCTGAATTACATGTGTGTATGTATACGTATACAATAGTTATATACAAAGCTTTAACCCCAACTAGTATAGAAAAATGTATGATAAACACAGTGTAGTTCATATTGAATTGTGGAACCCACCTAAATTTTGATCTATGAAAATCTTTTTTAAAGTTAAAAACCGTGGAATCAACTGATATTGTTTATTTTTGACAATACAAGTTAAAGATCGTTGCATTGTTGGATACAATTTCCTTTGTTTTATGTTGCAAATATTGTGAGAAACAGTTCTTAATCCATTTTTTTATTCATAAATATTGTGGAGAAATGGTTGTATGTAATATTGAATATGGCGTTGCTTTCCAGTGCAGATGACTTTGTTTTGACAATAAATTAGGGTATGTTCTTGGTAAAATTGGAATAAATATACAGTATTAAAAATACAAAAGAATAGCACAGATGTCAGCACAACTATGACAATAACAACACGCATAAATGATGTTTTATTGCAGGTTTTTCTGATTTGTTTACATTTTAATTGTGAATTTTAAAAATATTCAGCCAATCAAAACACATATTGAGTTCAAGCGTTTAAACCGGCTAATAACAAAACTGCAGGATGCAAATAAAACAGAATAAAACATTTAGCAGAATAAAAAGGCATGTTGTTGTTGTGGATACTGCTACAATGATTATAGATGACCTCTGTTGGTGCTACCAGTACTTTACTGCTCAGAGATTTACATCGTATGTTTTACATATGTTGTGTAGGTTCGAGAAGCGACCTCTAATGACCCCTGGGGGCCTTCCAGCTCTCAGATGTCCGACATCTCGGACTTGACCTATAATGTGGTGGCCTGCAATGAGATTTTGGCCATGCTATGGAAACGTCTCAATGATGACAAGAACTGGAGGCATGTGTACAAGGTGAGGGAAGTATAGAGAACTGAAGAAAACGGTCGTCGGGTTTAGGGAACCAGATTCGAAGCTTGCTTGCCTACTCAGACTGATTGAATATTTATAGCAAGTGATCGTTTTTGTGATCCGGTTACCTGATCGGTGGCTGAGTCTCTCCTGTCAGCAGGACCGTCGCTGCTGCTGCTGCAGTGTTTGAGCTTGTGCAGGCTGGATTTTCCATTCAGCTTTAATGCCATGGTGTTTCATGCTCTGATGTTTACCTATGGCTTTGTGTACTGTTGAGAGAGCAAGAGAGAGAGATGCAAAAAGAGAGATTAAGTTTTTAAGCAGTGTTTGCTATTGAAACATCACATAGGAATAGTGTATTTAATTTAGTAGTAGTAGTAGTAGTAATGGTAGTGGAAGTATTTAGCTTTTTTGCTATTATTATTACTATTAATATAGTAAAACGTTTTTCCCAAAAACATTGCAAAAGAAATAACTTTATTCTTGGTTGCAATAGCAATATCTTTATTTTGAAACCTTTTGCACAAAGCCAGTTTTGTTTTTACCCTGGTAATTTTGTGTTTGGTTTGAGCAAACGCTGAGTTTTTGGGCTCAAGAAGGTGGGTTAGTTTTAATTGGATTTTGTTGTCAAGGTAGCTAACACTACACCTAACCAGAGCAAGTTTTATTCTGAGCTATTTGGAGATTGCAAATCCAAACTAGACCAATCAGGTGTGAAAAAAGTTGCATGTGCAGGGGAGTAAGTATTAAACACGTCATGTTTTTTTTCGTGGGAATGATATTTTTAAAGGAGCTTTTGACATGGAATTGAACCATATTTTGGTAAAAACCCAAACAATACAAAGAAAAAATAAAGCAAAATAAATCTGAAAAAAGTTATGTGTAATAACAATGGAATGGCACAAGGAGAAAGTATTAACTACTGAAATGTATTTAATATTTCATATAAAATGATTTTTTGGTGATGGCAGCTTAAAGATGCCTCTCATATGGAGAATGGAGTCACATGAATTGCTCAGGTTTTAGTTTTTCACAGACTTCAACATAGTGTAAAATCTTGATGGTTCTATGGGTCTCGTCTTTCAAATCTGATCTTTATTTTGGATTTTCTATTGGATTCAAGTCAGGGGATTAGCTGGGCCATTCTACAGCTTGATTTTCTTTCTCTGAAAGCATTTAATAGTTTCTTTTGCTGTGTTTTGGATCATTGTCTTGCTGAAATGTCCACTCTGGTTTCATCTTCATCATCCTGCTAATGTGGATGTTAGACCTAAGCAGCTAGTATTAATTTACAATGACGAGGAGCAGAGGGTTGCTGAATACCTACTGAGAGATTTCAGCTGCTGTCTGGGCTTTCACCCTGCTTTCTTCATGTGTTCAATTATTTTTTCCCTGTGTCATTTCATTTTATTACACATAACTTCATTTGTAATCTAATTAGATTTGTTTATTTTGCATATATGGATTTCTTTGGTTGTTACCAACATCTGGTGAAAAAATTAACTCAACAGCAGCTTTAGAAATATGCTTTCTGAGAAAAATGGTGACGTGTTCAATTCTTATTTGCCCTACTGTATATCCAATGCAAATTAAAGCCTTTTAATCAAAATTTAATTTGTGGCTAAGTTTTATTTTATATGAATTATAAAATAGTTCAAATAGTTTTGATTTTTTCAATTAACAATGGTTATATAAGACATTATCACATAAATGTAAATGTATTTTAATATCGGAAGTTTTTAACATGAGCTGTTGGTGAACCTACATTATTAAAATCAGTTGATTAGATTAGCATTTATATAATTATATTATCTTTAATTTGCCTTCTCAAATTTTTGCTGCAAAAGCTTTATATTAAGCGGTGTGAAACAACTGAACCTGATCTTAACTAGGTTGGATTTGTTTGATTTTTGTCGACCAGAAACTTACTTTGTTTGTTAAACTCGTTTTTGTATAACTGGCCTTTGGAGCATGTTCAACTCCAAAATAGAAAACAAATACAATGTAAGTTTATAATGGAATTAAGTGTGAAAGGGCTTCACTATGATACGATGTAAATGATATTGTACAGTAGGTGCAGCCTTTGATTAATTGGTTTATTTTAAAACTCCATTTCAGTTATAAATGTAAATTAATTTGAAAGGTTTAACTTTCTAATATGGTAACCACCCTTAATCAGAATTAATTCAGTAAATAAATTCTGAAATATATAAATAAACTGTTAGATGCATAAATATATGTGTATAGTTAAAAAAAAAAAAAGATGCATACATGTATTTATTTGTAAATTTCATTTGCTGGGTTTTTGCACATCACTCATCAATAGTAGAGAACAAAACTTTTTAATGTTTTTTTTAATGTAGTTTAGGCCACTTCATTCATTCATTAATTTTTCTTCAGATGAATCCCTTATTTATCGAGGGTTGACACAGTGGAGTGAACCACCAACTATTCTGTAATATGTTTTACGCAATGGATGCTCTTCCAACTTTTCCAGAGGGTTGCAGCTGGAAGGGCTTCCGCTGCCTAAAACTTATGCTGGATAAGTTGCCGATTCATTCCGCTGTGGTGACTGCAGATAAATAAAGGGACTAAGCCAAAAAGATAATGAATGAATGAATCCCCTACCAACTGCAACCCAGAAATGAGAAAGTTTAGGCAACTTTTTTTTTTCTTTTTTTTTTTCTTGAGAAGCCATAGCTGATCATGGTATAATTTAAAGACTACTGTTAAGACTTGCAGATCAAGTTAACATTGACTAGAGCCCTATTTGGATGTCAGTTATTTTTCTTAAAGACATCAGTAAAAGAAAGATCTTCATAGCTCTTCAGTGATTAAAATAGTAGTTCACCCAAAAATGAAAATTTTGTTATTAATTACTCCGCCTCATGTCATTCCAAACCCCTGAGACCTTCGATCTTTAGAACACAAATGAAGCTATTTTATGGAGCTAATAATATGCCAAAACAATCTGTATTTAAATTGTGTTCATTTGAATCATCGACAATTGCTATAGAATATTGTAACAAATAGCATCTTATATAATTTGATAAATAAGTGTGTGCATGCAAATATGTACTTTACCAGAGTTGTAAAATGCTGGAAAAAGCTTGAAAATCCCTTAAATGTGACTTTGGTAAAGGTGTAAGATCCCTGTGTATGCTGAAACAACCTATAAGAGGTTACAGTATAGGTCTGAATCAGCTCTTTATCCCTCAAAACACCAAAAAACGTAAATAAAAATGCCAATGATATGTAATTGAATGTATTAAATGAATTTGGTTCACTGAAGCATGTATATATTTATTACACTAACTACTGAAAATAGTTGAGCCCCAATAGCCAGTTTGCAGTAGAATAGTGTCCTCCTGAGCCTAACATACACCAGTAAACTCACGCAGCTCTGTGATTGGCCAAAATGCTTAGTTTGACTTTTTGGTGATCGTCTACTCTTCCCATCTTGAAAATTTGACTGAATGTCTGCAGTCTGTGAATTCAGAACACAAAAAAATCAGAAGGTTGAAACTGCGTACAGAAAAAAATTCAGCCTTGAAAAGTTCAGTTGTCTTACATTTCAGATGTTCAATATTCAATTTCTGATTTCAAATAAAGACATTTTTAACGGCAGATAAAATTCCGATTTATTAAATTACAATTGTCAATAATTCAAATTCAGATTGTTTTGCCATTATATTAGCTCCATACTATGTAAGATGTAATCTTACTTAGCTATATTTACAACATCCTGAGATATTCAAAGTCCAGAAAATTAAACAAAAACCTTGTCAAAACATTCCATGTGACTTCAGTGGTTCATCTGTAATCCTATTCAATACAGTTCACGTTTATTTCTATAGCGCTGTTACAATGTAGATTGTGTCAAAGCAGCTAAAACATTTTTAGTTTTAGGACATTGAAACTGTGTCAGTTCAGTTTTCTGAGTTGAAGTTCAGTTTAATTCAGTTCAGTGTGGTTTAATTTTCACTGCTCAAAGTCGAAAACACTGAAGAGCAAATCCATCGATGCGCAGCTCCACAAATTAAGCAAGCCAGTGGTGATAGTGGTGAGGAACAAACTTCACCAATTGACGTAAGTGAAGGAAAAAAAACTTGAGATAAACCAGGCTCAGTTGGGTAAAATTCCTCCTCTGGCCAAACTTCTTGTGCAAAGCTGCAGTCTAGGTGTCGGGGCTGGAGAACGCTGGACATCGTGGAGAACTGCAGGGTTGAGTAGGTCACCGGCGTGTGTTCAGCCTGGCCCACAGGATCAATGCAGAGACTTGTCTGTCACTGTGGCCTTTTTAGGAATCAGTCTCGCGCTCTACGCTCCTTCATGATCACAACAGCATCAGCTCAGAATACGGCCTGGTCCGGGATTATGGATACCATTCAAAAGACTGATTTCTTTTCTTTCATTTGGGTTCTTCAACAGGCTTTAACTCTACTTGAGTATCTGTTGAAAACAGGCTCCGACCGAGTCCCTCAGCAGAGTGTGGAGAACATCCACATTATCAAAGCTTTATCTGAGTATCGCTTCACAGACAAGGATGGAAAAGACCAGGTACTGAAAAATATTCAATTCTTCCACATTCTCTTACACTCTTGACGGTTATATGAAAGGTCTGAAACCTGATCATTAATAAATTTGCTCTTTTTGTAGGGGGTGAATGTAAGAGAGAAGGCTAAGATAGTAATGGTGCTGATCGAGGATGAGGAGAAGCGGAAAGAAGAGAGAGATTTTGCTATGAAGACAAAAGACAAGCTGACGAAGGCTCCCAATGGTAAGACTCATAACAACACTACACTGACAAAAATGCTGGGTTCCACACAACTCCTTCATGTTGTCCCAACACAAATCGATTAAGTTAACTGTTTTTTCAAATTTAAATGGATCGAACATAAAACAAGTTGTCCCCAAAAAATTCAAGAATTATTTCATTTCAGCTCATTTTAAATGAGTAGTTTGAACAAGCTGCAGAACTCTTTTGTTTTTAAGTGTTTTACTATTTACATTTTTGTTTTACACAGAAGGTAAATCGCATAATAATGAACTTCCTCAAGATATGGATGATTTATAAATGCAAAAAACTGGAAGCATTAAAAGTGCCCTAGAAGATGTCCAAAATCTTTACACGCATTGACCCAGGGACTGTTTAGATGCATGTCACAGATGATAAGATGACGGATGTTTTCTCTATGATGACCGTAATGGTCTTAAACACCCTGCAGGCACAAGATGTTAACCTGCCATTATATTGACGTTGTGCCCTAACGTCATGAGGACACTGCTGTTTTTTTGGAAATGAATTAGTCTAGTATTGGGATTAGTTTATTAATGCATAGGACAAAGTTGAAATCATCAAAAATTCCTTCAACGTCAGAACTCAATGTCAGGCCAACGTCAATGTCCAACGGCCAACCTAAAACCAACGAAACACCAATGTCTGCTGTCAGCTTTCAATGATGTTACAGCTTGACGTTGTGTGGACGTTACCACTATGACGTCTATCAGATGTTAGACTTTGGTTGTCGTACCTGAGGAATAAATGTCAGTATTTGGCGTCAATATGATGTAGTGGTCACCAAACTTGTTCCTGGAGGGCCGGTGTCTTGCAGATTTTAGCTCCAACCCTAATCAAACACATCTGAACAAGCTAATCAAGGTCTTACTCGGTATATTTGAAACACCCAGACAGGTGTGTTGAGGCAAGTTGGAGCTAAACCCTGCAGGGACACCGGCCCTCCAGGATCGAGATTGGTGACCCCTGGTTTAAGATGTTGGCTCAACATTGGTAGAATTTTTCATGTATTTTAACGTTTGTTCTGCTCACCAATGCTTAATTTATTTGATCAAAAACGTTTTTACAAGTTATAGCATTATCTTTAATGGACAATTAGTCATTTATTTTCTAATATGATTATTGTCCCAAAACAGTTATTATATATTTATTTATTTATTTATTTATTTATTTATTTATTTATTTATTTATTTTTATTATTATTATTATTACAGTTGAGATCTTTTGTGCTGTTTAATATTTTTGTAAAGATCTGAACAATTTTAGATGGTAAATAAAAAGTTTAAAAGATTTATTTGTATTTTTTTGGTCTTTAAAAGAAGTATAAGCTTATTTAAGTCTTTTCTGGCAACTTAATTCATCCTTGCAGAGCAAAAGTATTTCTCACCTAAAACATTACAGTAATGGCCTTTTTTATTATTAATTTTCCATCTCTGATGTTTCCTGTTTCATCTCAGTATCCTCTGCTACGGTACCAGAGAAGGAAAAGCCAGAGATCCCACCTTATACAGGGCTGCCCTCCCTGGACAACATACCTTCAGTGGCAGACCTGGCCGCTGAGATGGCCAGGAAAAAAGAAGAACAGAAACGCCTGGAGGCGGAGAGGAAAGAAGCAGAGAGACGGGTGAGATCAACTGCTCAGAGAAACTATTCAGTATTTGTTTAAAGTTTACTGACTTGATTCGATTCTGATTCACATGATCTTGATGCAATTCACAATTTCGATTCAGTGTGTGCAGATTAAATACATGTGCTGTTGAACGTTTTAAAAGTCGGTGAACACTTTGGGCTCTATTTTTATCCACTTTGATGTATGTGTGGCGTCAGAAAGTTTAACCTGGTGCCATTAAATCAATTTGCTGTGTCTTTAATTTAATGTAATCACAAAAAACCTTCCGCAAAAAAATAAATCAAAAGGCTGATTGCCTAAATTTTTTTAATGTAACTTATAACTACTTTTTTTCTGTAGGTTATGGATGAAATATAGGCATTTTAGTAGTTTAATAAAATGAATTTGATTTTTGAAAATTACCAAAGATTCCTGATCATTGTCCTGCGACCCCACTCGCCCCCCAATGTGGTCCAGACCACCACTTTGGAAACCACTGCCCTACAGTAAAGTAATATCAAAATTACTATAAATTTAGCTGCAGAAAGAATCGTCTCAGTTTTGGGGGTTCTTTATGGGGTTTATGTTAATTAGTTCAATTTTAATATTAGATTAATGAATTATGAGATGAATAAATAGCACCTCATTGTACCAACTTATGTTATAAAACACTTTACTAATTGTTTACAGTTGTAATTCACACAAAGCATCATGGGGCGCAAAAAAGGCTGGATTTCAAAATTGGTGAGTGTAAATGATGCTTGGTGTATGTCATACACTGTAAAAAATAATACCCTATATCTACCCAATAAAATTGAAGAGCAATATTATTAATTAAATTCAACAATTATGGGTTAAGTTAAAATTAGTTTAATTATCTTATTTAAAATTAGTCATTTAAAATAAGTAACTGCAAACAGTACTTAAAAAATTAGCTAATTTTAACCAGTTATTGATTTAATTATTGATCGGTGTAACAGAAAATGACTGTGAATTTGAACATTTAATCAAGTTGGATTTAATCAATATTTTCTTTTTTTAGATAACACATAAATTCTTATAATTAAATTGATTAGATTTTATTACAGACATTTTAAAGTAATTTCAAAGCGAAAAAAATGGCCTAAAAACAGGAAATTATTATTTTATTAAATGAGGTGTACATATTAAATTTAATGAAATATACAAGGTCACAGAATGACTTTTTACAGTGTAACTGTTTTGAAATGCTTTTGAAATTAATCCTGTTCAATGTTTCTCCACTGGAGGGCGATCTGTGTAATATAAAAGCCATGTGAATCACTCCCCTTCATCACAATTCACAGCTTTTGAGATTCAACATCGAATCTTTTTACTCTTAAAAATATACAATTTATTTATAGACATATTTATTGATCAAATGTTTCCTTCATTTGAGCAACTTCAAAGTAAACACAATTTACCTCTGTCCAGTTTTTAAAAATATTTACAGGTACGAAACTTTGTGAAACAAAACAACCCACTGTAACCTAATTCCCCGAATCAGTCATCTATGGAAACGATAATTTTGCGTGACCCTAATAAAAAGGGGGGTATTTCATATATATATGGAATGCTCTTCCAATTAACAAACACAGCAACTTTAGAATACCTAAGATCCTCCTGGGAGGCAAATTTAGGTGTTGAAATCACCAACGAGCAATAGGAATAATCCCTTAAACTAATCCACAGATCATCGGTATGCGCCAGGCATGGCCTCATGCAATTTGAAGTAATACATCATTTACATAGGTCCAAACAAAAACTTAATAAGATATTTCCAGAAGTGGACCCTGCATGTAATGGGTATGGGCTATAACCGGCAGCACTGGCTCATATGTTTTGGAGCTGCCCATAATTATCATGGTACTGAGAAAAAATATTTCTAACATTCTCAAAAACAGGTCATAAGCCGATACATCCATATCCCTGTATAGCAGTTCTAGGCGTTAATGATTTCGAGATAGCTAAAAACAATACTGGACAAACTATAGTTCCATTTGTCTGTCTACTAGCACAAAGGTTAATATTATTAAACTGGAAACAGAAAGAAGCTCATACATATATACATCTGATGAGGGATGTAATGAAGCAAATGGAACTGGAGAAAATCTGATTCTACCTAAAAAGACAAATTCTATAAAATCTAGCAACCTTGCATGGCTTACTTTAAAGACATAAATTCGACAGGAAAAAGTCAAATTGAAGAGGATTAGACCAATTTAGTTGAAAACAGAAGATTATTATTATTTTATTTAAACTTTTTAAAATTATTATTTATTATTGTATTTATTTTTGTGTTCTTTTTGTAATTTTAATTTAATTCTATTATAATTATTGTTTTTCTATTTTATTTATTTATTTTTTATAATATTAATCTATTATCACGATATTTATATATGGATTGTTTGTATATTGCATGCTTTATTGTCAATTGTGCAAAAACAACAAAAAGCACAACAACTTACAAACAACTTTGGTCTAACATTTACACCACAATTGACAATAAAGCATGCAATATACAAACAATCCAGATATAAATATAGAGATAATAGATTAATATTATAAAAAATAAATAAATAAAATAGAAAAATAATAATTATATTAGAATAAAATTTAAATTACAAAAAGAACACAAAAATAAATACAATAATAAATAATAATGATAAAAAGTTTAAATAAAATAATAATAATCTTCTGTTTTAAACTTATTAGGTCTAATCCTCTTCAATTTGACTTTTTCCTGTCGAATTTATGTCTTTAAAGTAAGCCATGCAAGGTTGTAATAATATATATAAATAATAATATATATATATACACACACACACACACACACACACACACACAATTTATTCAAAGTTAGAGTGATATTATGTTGAGTGTAACATTATATTCATGACTGACTGAATGAATATTTCTGCACTCAGGCGAAGGAAGGAGACACGGAGCCAGATCTCTGGGAAAAAGGAGCGACAGCACAGCCTCCGTCTGGCTCGGACCCCTGGGGAGCCCCGTCTGAACCATCCAACGAATCTGCTACCAACGACCCGTGGGGGGCTCCGTCCGGCGAGGCGAAGAAATCCAGCCCGGGTACCAATGACCCTTGGGGAGGATCAGCTGATGGGACAAACGGATCCGCACCCCCATCCAATGATCCATGGGGAGAATCTGCCGATAACGATTCTTCACCCGTCTCCAATGATCCTTGGGGGGAATCTACAAATGCAGAGAAGAGTTCTCCACCTGCCGCCGGCGACCCATGGGGTGACTCTGCTGGAGTACCAGAGGAAAAAGCCCCAGTGAAAAATGACCCATGGGGGGCTTCAGCTGAATCGCCGAAAGACTCTGACGGGAAAACAGCTGATCCTTGGGGGGCACCATCAGAGAGTGTAAAGGATTCAGCACCGGCGGCCTCTGACCCCTGGGGGGCGCCGCTGGAGGCATCATCCGCCACGTCTGATCCGTTTGGCGATGCTTCAAAAGCAGATAATGACCCTTGGGGAACAGCAGGTGAGAATTAGACTGGATTGAAGGAAAAAGGCAGGTGCAGTACATCACATTGTCCAGTAATAATGAGCTTTTACTGTCTAGTCTGGGGAATTAATGCCAAATTTAGCAAAGTTTTGGCTTGTTGTCATTGAGTAGCTTCTGTAGTATTTATGAATGGTACAGTTTAAGACTAAAATCATAAATGATTTTAGGAAAATACTCTTACAAGTTCACTTTTCCAAACTAATGCTTGTGTATTTTACTCTCAGCATCTTCTCCTCCCACTGCGAATGACCCCTGGGGAGCCCCATCAGCACCAGCCGATGCCATGACCAATAATGACCCTTTTGGAGATGGAGGGAAATCAGACCCTTGGGGGGTTTCCTCTGAGAACGGTATTTAAATGGATCACATTTCTTTTTCCATTTATTTCTGCAGTCTCTGATCTTATTTTACATGGTTACTTTTTAACTAGTCTTAGCCTCCACACATTAGTTTACAAACCAAATGATATAAATTACAGGCAAACAATAACAACCACTGAGCCACAGTGTCACCCCAAGAAACCATTTACTAATACTATTTATTTTTATTTTTATTTTTACGACTGTAGTAAAACCGATCTGAAATCATGTAAAACCAACAAAACCTGTTGTCTGATTCGCCACTGGGAGCTGTTTTTGAGTGAACTCAGGATCCACGTGGATTTTATGGTATTACACATCGCCCCCTAGTGGTGAACCATTCAATTTGTAATAGATTTCAAAACAGTTATGGCATAGTGAAGCCCTGTTTACTGAAGTCACATGACCTTGCTTATTTTTATTCACACTCAAATCCACTGATTTGAAACAAAAGTTTTGTCAAGGTTTTGAAGCTTCACAATGCAGTGCTTCAACAACAGCCATTACTACTTCACAGCATCCTCATGATGTATATTGTCCTTCAGCCTAGCCCTGGTAAGTGCAAGAGATGTTTAAGGTCGAATGAAATTTAAATAGAAGTTTGTTTCAGGGCGTATTCATAAGCTAGTGTGCTAAATTTGCATTTAGAAAATATAAAAAAATATATAAACACTCAAAGCTTGTATTTTTTTTTACTTCCGCCTAAATGAACTAATAATTATTTTCATGTCACCTCATACTTCAGTTTTTCAATAATTATTGACCAATCAAATGCTGTCTATATCTGACATGCCCCGCCCCTTTAAGATGCTTTGCATTTGCTTTTCATTAAATGCGCATGAGCTCAACCGCTCTCACTGGCAAAGCTGTGATTAAAAACTAAATGCTATTGGCTGCTTTTTAAATAGGGGAGGGGCTACTCTATGTCCCAACCTCTCTTTATTTATTGGTTGAGATTACGTGAAATATCGAATTAAAAAATGCACATTTCAAAGCACTTCAAATAGGGTTGGGTACTGAAACCCGGTGCCATTATGGGTCACCGGGTCATAATGTAACCGGTATGCACCGGACTGAATCAGCATCTGAATTTCGGTGCCTATTTCCGTTGCCACTAGTGTTGCTACAAGAACGTAAGAAGCATCAAGGGGTGCATCAAAGACACACATAAGTACGCATTGTGTCACACCATCTCTAAATATTTAATTCTAAACAGCTTTGAGGGATACAGACACTGTCAGCGTGCAGTACGGCACATGCGGTGAACGTCTCACTTCATCAACACGCATGATCGCATTCATCTAATCTGCTTAATCTAAGCATTCTTAAGTAATTCTATATTTTACAAGCAAGGATTTTGACACACCAACATGCAGCAGATGCTTTACAAAAGTTGCGTGTAAGGGGGAAACACGTCAAACTTATGGAATTTGAGGGCTCATGGAATCAACTTAAAGGTGAGAAATGGACAGTCTTTGAAAGCTTGTTACATCATCTGGCATTTTCAGTGAGTATGTTTACATGGACACCAATACTCTGATTTTAGTATGATTAGGACAATACTTAGATAAAGACTCTAGTCTACCATGTAAACAGTGATTTTTGATTACCTTAAAGGCAAGGCAAGGCAAGTTTATTTATATAGCACATTTCATACACAATGGCAATTCAAAGTGCTTTACATAAACAAGAATAAAAGAAACAAGAAAAATAAAAATAAAAACAAATAATAAAAATGAACAAAACATAAAAACAGGTAAAATGTGATATAAAAGAATGAAGAAGAAGAGAAAAACATGATAGTGCAATCTGTCGGAAGCAGCACAGTGCTCATTTAGTAAAGGCACAGCTAAACAGATGTGTTTTCAGTCTTGATTTGAATGTGCCTAATGTTGGAGCACATCTGATCATTTCTGGAAGCAAGCTTTTAAAGGACCACAGCCGCAATGACCTTAATGGATCTATTTGAAATAACATGTAACTGGAAATCATGAATGTAACATTTAAAAAGCAGCTCATGTAAACACCTTAATCTTATTATTGTCTTATTCAGATTAAGGCAAATCATTCGATCACTGATTTCCATGTAAAAGTAGTTATAAGCCCCAACCCAGAAAAAAAGTGTACCCTGATTTTGATGACAGCTTTTTCACAGTTTAGTGATAAGCTTATGTAATGTGTAATAGCATAATGCTAAGCTTGCATTCATGCTAACAAACAAATGATCAAAAGAAATATATTAACGCAATTCAAATATATAAAATGTGAATTGATGTTTACTTTAAATTTATAATTACAATAACAAAAACAAAACTGTTCAATAATAATGATTAAAAAAACATTTCGTCAAATAATTTTGTGGTTAAAAGTATTGGTTTAGGCACTGTTTTGGCACAGGTACTGTTTTAAAAGTATTGATTTAGCACTGGTTTCAAAATAACCCCAAACGATAATTAACTCTTACTTCAAGGGACCTTTATGTTTTTTTGCTATCACTAATAATAGTTTATTTCTTTCTATCCCTAGGTAACAACGCAACAAAACCTGCTGAAGAGACTAAAAAGTCCTCCTTCCTCGGAGACGGTGCTTCATTGGTGGACTTGGACTCTCTTATGTCAGTCAAGCCCAAACCCAAACAGCCTCCTCTCAGCGCCATCCCAACCCAAAAAGCCCCTGGTAAGGAGGGCTGAAAAAAGAGAAAGAGAGAGAGAGAAACATTGACAATAAGAGCGACTTGAGAAAGAGAGAGAGAGAAGTACTGTATAGTACATGTTTATTTTTTGGGTGTTTGTGATGCAGTGTTTTTCAAGCCTAGACTTCATATAGTCATGTGAATCATAACCTGTATGTAGTTGATGTAGATCCTATCTCATCCACCTTTTTCCCTGCTTCTATATGCTATCCACTGCCTTCCATCCATCCCTCCCCCATCATCCCTTTTTGTTTTGCACACTTCAGTTTCATCCTTCCCAGGTTATATGCCAGCCACATGCATGATCCCTCCACTGGGCGCCAATATATCCAGTGCAGGCGCTTCTTCCGCACAGCCTTCAAACTGCAGTTATTTTGGTTTTAACACCATGACATCCAGCTCCGGTGGCCTGTTGCCCATAAACAAAGCTTTCGGGATGCCGGTCATCAATATGGCAACCCAGAATGCAAGTCTCTCAGTGCCTAATATTGGTTTTTCCATGGCTAATCCTCCCATGGCGACTAGCATGCTTCAACCCAGCACTGGTGGCACTTTTATTGGTGAGTTTTCCTCCCTGTCTCTCGCAGGAACGTCTGGTACCCAACAGGCTCCAGTCACACATCAGTCTTCATTGGTTTGGGGCACTGGAACCGGGGTAGCCGGGAAAGGAAATAACATTTTTTGAGTTCTCCATTTTAGTCATCCCTAGCCCATCTCCGTTTTCAACCCCGGTTCATTAGTACTAAATGATTTTGTGTGTGGGTGTGTGAGTGTAAATGTGTGGAAAATGTTGAAATATTATTGAGCAACAATATACTGTAAGTCGTATGTTTTGAGACAAAAAGCATGCATTTCCTGGCCTTTCCAACATAATGGAGTGACTGATGGATTTATTTATTTATTTATTTATTTATTTGTTTGTTTGTTTGTTTGTTTATAATTCTTAGTATATTTTAGAAACCATAAAGATCTCATTCTTGAAGGATTTAGGAAAGATCTGCTGGAGCAATAGAGCAGATTTGGATAAACTACCATTCAAATGTCTGTGGTCTTAAAGATTGATCGATTGGTAGGAAGTTATTTATTGATCAAAGTTACTATAAAGACATGTAAATTTATCTGAGTATGTTGATAACGACCAAAGAAATGCATATTAGGGTTGGGCGATGTTGACCCATTTGGCATCGTACAATGTCTTATGTGAAGCATTGCGATGGGCGATGGCATCGTTGTCGTAGGCGGTGGTGAATTCATTATTTATGAATACTTAATTAATTGACAACGAATTAATTAGTTGTAGCCTACCGTTTCAACTACCTGACCAGCATAGTCTTTGTTTTACTCATTACCAAATTATGAATAAATAAAGATAAGTTACACACAAATTACCACCTGTCAATCACTTTTTCCACAGGAAATTACTAAGTAAAAGCGTGAAAGCGAAAGATTGAAGCAGTGTACTGACACTGCGGATAGATTTAAAAGACCGAAGAGTCGTTAGATAGAGACCAGATTAATTAAATATCATGTTTAACAACTATAGTGAGATCCAATCCAGCGGTACATCCTTGATCAACTGTCCAACATGCACTGCTCAAAGCACCCATGACTGATGGAGCTCAGATGCGCGCATACGCTGCAGCCCATGACACAGTGTGTTTGTGTGTGTGTGTGGTCACGTGATGTGCGTTTTCAGCGGTATAGTGTGGAAAGAGGGCTTTTCAGAAATGCTAGGTGAAACACCAATGTGGATGCGGATCGTTTTCATTCTAACGTATTACTGCAAATGGGTCTTAAGTGTGTATTTTTCGCGAGCGGATTACTGCTGCAACGGGAGCAAGGGCGGAGGAACGCGATGCCGGCATAGCATCGTGAAGTCTATCGACCATTGGCGATAGACGATGACATCGTGTATTGACCCAACCTTAATACATATATGAAAAGCAAACAAATCTAATTAGTTCACAAATGAAGTTATGTCTAACAAAATGAAATGATGCAGGGAAAAAGTATTAAACGCATGAAGAAAGGGATGTGCAGAAAGGCAGTGAAAGCCCAGACAGCTGCTGAAATCTCTCAGTAGTTCTTCAGCAACTCTCTGCCCTTCTTCATTGTAAATCAATACCAGGTGCTTCAGTCTAATACCTACATTAGCAGGATTATGAAGATGGAACTAGAGTGGACATTTCAACAAGACAATGAAACTCTCAAATGCTTTCAGAGAAAGAAAATCAAGCTGTAGAATGGCCCGGCCAATCACCTGACTTAAATCCAATGGAGAATCCAAAATAAAGATCAGATATGATCGACGAGACCCTCAGAGCCATCAAGATATTTACACTTTGTTGAAGTCTGTGAAAAAAAAATCACACCTGAACATTCTCCACATGAGAGTCGTCTTTAAGCTGTCACAGTAAGGATTTTAATTTTGAAAATATGTACTCAAGGAGAAAAGCTGTATTTATATTGTATATTTGGTCAAATAAACCTGTCTTAACGTTAACATTTGAAGAGATCTTTGAAACAACATGAATGATCTTACAACCCAAATCATTTGAAGACTTCAGCTTCCCCTGAACAAAACTGCATGTATATTCCCAAATCTGTATTGTAAAAATAACAGACCCCATCATAACAATTAGTTTGCACAACCAGCATTTGTCTGTATATTGTATCAGAGACAAACATTTCATTAATGGCAAATCAAAACGTGGCTTGTAGTGATACGATGGTTTCAGTGATGCACATTTTTACCCTTTTTTAGTTGGTCATGTGAAGAAGAGGTACGTGGTGTAGTTACAAGTAACTGACCAACATTTTTAACGTTTATGTATGTTGTTTGGTTTGGAGTTGATCTGTTCTGTGACAAGTATCAAATGTCAGAGCGACGCAGCAAGTGACGATCATACACAGTCAGGGGCGGACTGGCCATCTGGCAATTCTGGCAAATGCCAGAAGGGCCGGACCAACTTTTAAATGTGGGCCGATCAGTTTTTTTTTTTTTTTAATAATAATATGTATTGTTTTTAAGTGCAGACAGCTTTTATCTCTTTCTAGATGTGATATTAAGATGATGTTAATAAAAAAAAAAAAAAAAGTAATAATAAATGTTAAGCATTTGGCCCAATCGGCAACTGCCGCCTGGTTTCAAGATGGGCCGACCCAATCCAAAGTTACCTGGACATAATCAAAATCTTGGCAAAAATGTCATATTATTTCACCATCTTAACACCAAAATAAATAGTAAATGTGCGTGTCCGTGGGCGGGGCTGTGGTGGTGTGGTAATGTGGGCTGATGTGGCAACAGTGCCAGGGCTGAATTTTTGTCCCAGTCCGCCCCTGTACACAGTATTTATTGGGCATTGTTAATTTATTGGTGTAAGTTAGCAATATTAGAGGATGGAGGAAGAGAAAAATGTATTCTTGTTTTTCTGTAAGATGATTTATTGAGGTCTTCGTCACTGTTTTCTTTCTGATAAATGTTGTAAGATGTTTAATTTTATTTTTAATCAGAGTTTACTGTTGGATCTAATGTTTTTATTGTATTAATCCTACAGTTTATCTATAGGAAGTGGTTGCTGGAAGACAAGAATCACCATAATTCAATTGCATTGAAAAATGTATGAAGAAAGCATACATTTCCGCATAGGCTATAGTTATACATTCAGTTACAGTTTTATTTTGTATTACAGATTTATTTATTTATTTATTTATTTAACCAGCTATGGTAAACCTGTGGTGTTACCTGTGAAAGTGCACAATTTAAATGAATAAATTCAAGATCATTGAAAAGCACTTCCTTGGTTCTGGTGACTCTTGCATTGTTTATATTTTTAATTGTTCATATCGAGAATGTTAAATTAATTAAATGAATAGTTCACACACAAATGCAATGATGTTCTTAATTACTCACCCTCATGTCTTTCCTGGAGATCTTCTTTTATTTTCGAATCACAAATAAAGTTATTTTAGATTAATTCTGAGAGCTCCCTCATCCTCCACAGACAGCAACTAATGTTCAAATATTGTCCATAAAAGAAATCAAAAACATTGTCAAAAGAATCCACGTGACTTCAGTAGTTCAACTGTAATCATACCAAACTCCAAGAACACTTTTGTGCACCCCAAAAAAATCTGCAAATATGACTATATGTCTTAGAATAATAAAAATAATTGCAATAATATAATTTTCAGAAAAGATGCAAAGAAGTATTATTGGTCACACTTTACAATAAGGTTCATTAGTTAATGTTAATTATGGCATTTATTAACATGAACAAACAGTGAACAATACATTTACTACAGTATTTATTCATGTTAGTTAATGTTAGTTAATGAAAATACAGTAGTTCATTGTTAGTTCATGTAAACTCATGGTGCATTAACTAATGTTAACAAGGATGGACTTGGATGGTAATAATGCATTAATAAATGTTCAATTATGATTAATAAATGCTGTACATGTATTGTTCATGATTAGTTCATGTTAGTAAATGCATTAACTAATGAACCTTATTGTAAAGTGTTACCGTATTATTTTCCTAACCTAATTATTGAATGTGACAAGCAAACTTTTTAAACTTTGTTTTTACAAAATACTATCAGATAAACTAACTTTAAATAAACCTAAAACTTTAAATAACATTGAACATGGAAATGAGTAAGTCTCGAATATTAACAATATCAAGAACTGCTTTATATTAATATGCAAGATTAGTCTATGCCTTGCAGTGTTTACTCAAAACTTTTCTGTAAGGGCTGAAATAATGTCAACCCGAAACTATTCAAACCCCTGGCAAATTTCAAAGTTACTTTTATTCAACCAGCACATTTTTGTTGTTGTTGTTTTACCTAAAATGACACAGGCTTAAGACGATTTTTGAGAGGCGTTGTTATAGACTATTTCTCAGCTTTTATTTACATTTGAACAAAAACTTTAAGTCAGAATTTACAAGAGGTATAATTTCGGCCTTCACTGTATATGTTGAATGGTTGATGATTTTCCAGGGAAACCGCGCCACTAAAGTAGCCCAGTTCCAGCTATGTTTTGACCTCCATTACAGCTCCACATATTAGTCTACAACAGTCAAAAAATACATCAAAACAAAACAGATGTGATGCGCAAGGAAGCTAGCTCTTTGAGGACAAAAACTTATTATATGTCTTGAAATACATCACCTGAACATGTCCAAGTATGGTAACTGTAACGTAAGGGAAATAAATTACAACAGTACATCGAATTTTAAGTAAATAACCACCTCAGTTTCAAGAGTCCATCATCAGTTATTCATTATGCAGTCTATTCTTACTCAGAGCAGCCATTTTATTTTAAATGCTTATGTCAGTCAAGAAGTCTCGTTTGTTTTCTTGGTTATTGCAAACTATAACTTAACGAAGAACCCCGTCTTGCCATTGCATTACTTTGTTTTAACCACTAGGGGGATCATGCATTTGTAATGAGACGTCCTATATAATACAGTATACTCACCACTTTTCATTCATACATTGTGAAGGAGTCGTTCTTGTTGTTGTTTATTCAGCTGTTTTTTATTTAAAAAATAATATCTAGAACAACATTTTCACACATAATGCGTTTTTGTGATCAGAAACACTAAGTCAGTAGTGTTAAACTTGATTAGTTAGTAAGTTAATTAGTGCAGCCACTAAGCTAGTAACTTTAGCACATATTCATGGGCTAGTTTAAAAGGGCTAGTTTAGTAAAAGAAAACTCTGCCAACGTTAACACATCAAACTTGTTCCAAACCTCATAGTTTCTTTCTTCTGTGAACATAAAATTATATATTTTAAAGAATATAGGAGACTTGTAGCAATTGACTTCCATGTTTGTTTGTTTTTCCTAGCCTATGGATTTCACCTACCGGATTTCACCATTGTTCAAAATATATTATTTTGTGTTCAACTGAAGAATAAAAAAAGAAACTTGTAAAGCTTAGAAACAAATTGAGGGTGAGTAAATGGTGATTAATTTTTCATTTATGGGTGAACTATTGATCCCTTAAATTATTCAATTTCCTGTCACTGCTGTTGTTAAAAAACTCAGGATTGGAGGGAGTCCAGGACAATACAGTGCAGTCTAAAAAGCCCTTGAGAGCACAGAATGGATAAAATACATGTGCAGAAGGATGTGACATACATCTGAAGAGAAGCATTTAATTCACAAGGAGGAGATGAATGTAACCTGGTTGTAGGCGAACAGTGATGAGAGAGATTTAAACTAGAACTATAGAAAGAGGCAGAATCGAAGGAACAGATGGACTTGGGCGGATTAAGTGAAAGCTGGGTGGGTTTGTCATAATAAACATTCACTGGAGGTCGAGAATGAATAAAAGAAAAGAGAGATTGCGAGAGAATAAGGTGAAACTGCAGAGACAGATGTGAAGTGCATGAAAAGGTAGGCTGCAATTTTGTTTTTAAGCATGTTATTAAAATATAGTTTGGTAATGCATATGTGTATATGTATTTATTTAGTAACATTTCTACTTATGTGCATTTTTGATTTGTTTTTCATTTTGCCATGGAATTATTTGTTAATATTAATGGTATGCACCACATACAGTTAAATACATAATTATTCGAAGATATTTTAAGCAATATTTTTTCATAAATAAATCCTTCGGTCTTCGTCACGATGACAATCCGTATTATAGTACTGGTTATTTTGCAAGATACTAGAATTAAAGTGCAATTTAAAGGCTCAACTATAGGTTAATTAGACATGGTCAATTGGACAATAGTGGTTTGTTCTTAAGCCAGTTGAGGTAAAAATAAATGGGTGATAATAAAATTAAAATGACCAGTTTTTTAATTATTTATCAATTAAATTAATTTATCTCCAGAAGAAATATATTAGAAAACACTGAATAAAGCTCTGTAAAACATTATTTTTAATATATATTCCTGGTAATATGTCCTGTTTTTGGTCAGTGCTATTGATTTTTTAATGTGTGAACAATTGACATTATTGTCTTTGCAGGTGTACAAATATACTAAAATTGTGCAATAAATGTAATTATAATGATGTAATACAATTGGTTAATAATAATAATAGTATTTACTAACAATGACAATTATTAAATATTACATGGATAGACCTGTAAATTTTATACTTAGTCTGTTTAGATAACGTGAAATTACCAGTTTTTATTTTATTTATTTATTTGTCAATAAATTTTTCTCCAAAAGAAAAAACACATTCGGAAACACAAAAGCTCTGTTAAACATAATTTTGATATATATATATATATATCCCTGTTAATATATCCTGATTATGGTGCTATTGATTTCTCAATGTGTGAACAATTGACATTCTTATCTCTGCAGGTGTAAAAATCTATTAAAACTGTGCAATAAATATAATCATTATGATGTAATAAAATTGTTTAATAATAATAGTATTTTCTAACAATCACAATTATTAAATATTACATGTATAGATCTGTACATTTCATACTTAATCTGTTTAGATAACGTGAAATTACCAGTTTTTAATTTATTTATTAATTAATTTTTCTCCAGAACAAAAATATATTGGGAAACACTGAAAAAAGCTCTGTTAAACATGATTTTAATATATATCCCTGTTAATATATCCTGATTATGGTGCTATTGATTTCTCAATGTGTGAACAATTGACTTTATTATCTCTGCAGATGTAAAAATATATTAAAATTGTGCAATGAATGTAATCATAATGATGTAATATAATTGTTTAATTATAATAGTATTTTCTAACAATCACAATGATTAAATATTAAATGTATAGATCTGTACATTTTATACTTAATCTGTTTAGATAACATGAAATGACCAGATTTAAATTTATTTATCAATGAATCTGACTACAGAACAACAATATATAGGGAAACACTGAATAAAGCTAGGCGAGGCAGTGGCGCAGTGGGTAGCATGTTCGCCTCACAGCAAGAAGGTCGCTGGGTTGCTGGTTCGAACCTCAGCTCAGTTGGTGTTTCTGTGTGGAGTTTGCATGTTTTCCCTTCCTTCGCGTGGGTTTCCTCCTTGTGCTCCGGTTTCCCTCACAGTCCAGAGACATGTGGTACAGGTGAATTGGGTAGGCTAAATTGTCCAGATGTTGTGGATGTGTGGATGTTTCCCAGAGATGGGTTGCGGCTGGAAGGGTATCCGCTGCGTAAAAACTTTCTGGATAAGTTGGCGGTTCATTCCGCTGTGGTGACCCCGGATTAATAAAGGGACTAAGCCGACAAGAAAATGAATGATGAATGAATGAATAAAGCTCTGTTAAACATAATTTTAGTATATATATATATATATATATATATATATATATATATATATATATATATATATATATATATATCCCTGTTAATATATGGTGTTATTGATTTCTTACTGTTGACAGTTGAATTATTATCTCTGCAGTTGAAAAAATATATTAAAATTGTGCAATACATGTAATCATAAAGATGTAATACAATTGTTTAATAGTATTTACTAACAATCACAATAATTAAATATTAAATGTTTAGATCTGTAAATTTTATACTAAGACTGTTTAGATAACATGTAATGACCAGTTTTTATTTTATTTATCAATGAAACTTTCTCCAGAACAAAAATATATTGGGAAACACTGAATAAAAGCTCTGTTAAACATCAATTTTTATATATATCCCTGTTAATATATCCTGATTATGGTGCTATTGTTTTCTTAATGTGTGAATAATTAACATTATTATCTCTGCAGATGTCAAATATATTAAAATTGTGCAATAAATGCAGTTATAATGATGTAATACAATTATTTCAAAATAATAGTATTTACTAACAATCACAATGATTGAATATTACATGATTAGATCTGTACATTTCATACTTAATCTGTTTGCTTTAGGTGTCTGGAAAGACCAGGACAGACAGATGTACCTTTCTTTCTCTTAGAGATTAACCGAGATCATGAAGGATTACAAAGAACTGAACGATGGTGATGAAGACATGAAATAAGTATGAAATCCTCAGAAAACTGTAATCCTTTCCAAGACGGATACCAGGTAAGACTCTTCGTTACCACAAAAACGTAGAGTGTTTTCATCTGAGCTGAAGAACATCTGGGAAACACTGATGAAGATTTTCAGCTGTCATCTTTAAAGGATTTTTAAGGACACATTTGTCGGAGGTGGACCACGAAGACATGTTTAACTGAGTCGCTTCGCCATTTTTACATGGAAACCTAAGGCACTGGCAAGTTTGTTTCCTCGCATCTGTCTGTTATCCTTTTCTTTAAATCCTCTGCTCATCATCTCACTTCCACTGAGCTTTAGTTTGGCCTCTGCGTCTTCAATTTCTGTTTGTTTCCTCCGCTCGTATAAACTCCTCCTCGCTGACTTTTGACACTGGCCTGTGAATGCAATCATTTCTTCTAGTTTAGTAATCTTTCTATCCTCACAAAACTGCACACTGTTTTTTTGTAATTTTTTTCTTTTGCTTTGTCAATAGATTGACACACACATGCACTGAGACAAAAAACACTCTTTTTTACACTGCAAAAAGAACCTAAATTAATTATATAAGAAGATACAAACAAAACACACGTCACATTATCTGCCAGCTCAGTAATATAATTATACTTGGTAAGATTTTTACAAATAAGAAAACTTGTTTCCACTAAAAAAACAAAAAAAAAAATGTATGCTTGTTCAAACTACTTATTTAAAATGATCTGAAATGACACAATTCTTCCGATTTTTTTTTTTTTTTTTTGGGGGGGGGGGGGGTGGGGGGGGGGTTCAACTTAATTGTTTTATCTTCAATCCACTTAAATTTGCAAAAACTAATAAGTTAGCTTAATTCCTTTATGTTGTCCCAACATAAATCAATTGTGTGGAACCCAGCATTTTTACAATGTAGGCATTAGTAAAGAGAATTATTTCTTAAAATAAGTAGTATGACACTTCTTCCAAGCAGCATATTTTATTATCTAAAACTATCTTGCCATCTTGTTGAAAGCTTTTCAAATGGTATGCTTTTCCTATTTTGTGTGGAGAGGTCTTAAAATTAGAGTTGCTAAACAGCAGCATTCCAACTGTGATACAGTATATTCTGTCTTAAAATGAGCCAAAGCATCTAAACTTAAAAGAAGATCTGGTCACACTTTATTTGGATGGTCCGTTTTTTTGAATTAAGTTACATTGCATCCACATGCCAACTTAATTCTCATTAGATTAGAAGTAGACTCTTGGGTTAGGGTTGGGGTTAGTGTTAGTGTAAGTTGATATGTGCTTGCAATGTTTTTTTATAGTCAGTTAAATGTCTGTTGAAGGAGCAGTATCAACAGATATTAAGCAGACAGTCTACTAATACTCAAATGGACTATCAAAATAAAGCGCTACCTAAGATTATTCTATGATTTTTTTTTAATGTTTGTATTAATAAAAATGAAAAGGGCAGATTTAATAAACTACAGCCAGTAACAATACAATACATATGAGACGAAAAAACACAAAAAACCTGCATTCTTAAATATATATGGTGTTTAATGTGGGTATATAAATAAGTCAAGCATCAATAATAGTAAAAATATTAATAGTAATGATGTTGATAATTAAAGTAGTGTGTGTGGGGGGAAGTGAGTAGCAGTAATAGGTGTAGTGATAGTAATGATAATAATAAAAGTAATAGAAAGTATTGTATGAATTAAATTAGGATCACACATGGAGTTGAAGTCAGAATAATAGCCCCCCCCACCTTTTTGGAAATTTTCGCAGTATGTCTGATAACATTTTTTCTTCTGGAGAAAGTTTTATTGGTTTTATTTCAGCTAGAATAAAAGAAGTTTCGAATCTTTTAAAAGCCATTTTAAGGACAAAATTATTAGCCCCTTTTTTTCAATTGTTTAAAAAAAACATCGTTATACAATGACTTGCCTAATTACCTTAACCAGCCTAGTTAACCTAATTAATTTTTATGCTGAATACTGTGTTTTTAAAAAAAAAAATCTAAAATATGATTATTATATTTATTAATAAATTAAATCAATTATTAGAAATGAGTTATTAAAACTTCTGTTTAGAAATGTGTTAAAAATATTCTCTGCATTAAACATAAATTGGGGTAATAAATAAACAGTATGGCTTCAACTGTATGTGCATATTGCCCACAATTTTTTGTTCAAATTTAAGACTAGACAGTACATTGTTAACGATTTTTGGTATTTAACTGTAATATAACCTGTATTTTACTGTAGGACAGTTATGCAGTATGTTACTGTATTTTAAAGTTGCATTGTAAAATGTACTGTATACTTTACAGTTAAGATATACATGCCATTCTGTAAATACATACATGCAAGATAAATGGTTCTGTAAATGTAAATACAGTAGTATAGCTGTAATTGATTATTGCAGTTACTGGCGCCAACTGCTGCCAAGTTACTATAGATTCTACAGTAAGGCGTTAACAGTGTAGTTAAAAAAAATTACTTGCTGCTTTTCAAAATTCTGAGGCTTACTTACATCAAAACTTTACAGAATGTATTTTACTCTAAGGTGCGAGTTTAAGTGTGCTTAAGCTTAAACTTAAAACAAGTTTTACAGTGTTATTACCACTAAAATAAAGTCTTACAAATACAAGTGTGGTTTTAAACTATGTTTCTGATTGTAATTCATCTAAATTTGCAGGTAAAATACCTAACTATTCTTTACTAAATAAAAACAAGCTAAATAATCCTAAAAAAATCATAATAATTTTACACAATCTGCTCTAAATCGACATAATTAAGATTTCCTTGCTGCAATTGAAACTGTAACTCTTGACTATAGATAAGGATTTGTTTTGCAGTGTTGTACATGACTGTTGTCTTTTCTTTGTCCTCTGCAGTATCAGTTTCTGCCATGTTGGAGCAATTGTCCCGCAGGAATCGGTCGTTTCTGTCCCTCTCGCTGACCTCTCTGGCCCTGGCGCTCTCTGTGCTGGCCTTTTGCACCTCTTACTGGTGCGAGGGAACGCACAAAGTT